>NW_025779513.1:0-177567 GCF_021130785.1 Homalodisca vitripennis | reverse complement strand
ATCGCTAAAGTCAAGGTTAGAGTTTAATTCGCCCAAATGTTAAAAGCAAATTAATGGTCAGATAATCTTCTAAGAAAAAACAAACAGATTGTACTATAGGGGTAGTATAAACTAGACAGGTTAGACTAGTTGGACAACCAATCATAGCCAGAGATTTACAGAGGGTAGAAATAGAGTGGATACCAGGTTTATGTGCGTATGTTTCAACGATTTAGGGACCAGTCCACGTATTTTAGTTGAACTGAACTGAAATTACGGGCAATATGAGGTGGGGGGGGAAAACGGACCATATTCGACCAGTTGGTAGGTTTTACAAGTGGTTAGTCCGGAAATGTCTGAGTTTGGACAAACAATGCCTCAGACTCCCAGGACGCTAAGCGTTGCCGTGCAACAGTAGCACACCGCAAAGGAAACAACCCGATCCGATATAACAAGTCCGCGGGAACAGAGCGAGCGCCAAGGTCGCCAGTTACTTTTTAAGGCAACCACCCGACCTTGCCCCCCTCTCCGCAAAACCATAACAATTAACAGAGAATAACGCTCAAGGGGCCAAAGCCCCAGCCCACGTAACAAATGCTAAACAACATAAACAGTTCCCAGCGTTTCATTCAGTCGACCTACAAACAAATGACACCTGTATCAGACGATACCCACTAAGGGATCGTAAACCTTTTAGTCAAAATGGACTTGTAAAATAACAACCTCAATTGTGACTTGTATCTAAAAATTAATATTGGTTTTAAGCAATTATTATTATCGATTTGTTAATTTGTGTTCATCTTTCAATGTGTTATTAAATTGCTCATATTCTGTTTTAGATGGTTTTGTTTTTTGATAATTTTGAAGTGTTTGTGATTATGTGTTAAATGGAATTATATTGAGTTTTGTATTTTGTTCTCTATAAATCTCTATACTTTACAAAAAATAAAAGAGGTTAATAATTGTCTAATTTTCTTCTTATGTCATTGTAAATGGATTTAAACATTGGAGAAATTGTAAAACCAAATTGTAATTGGATATAATTTTCTAAAATGGTAAGGGGACTTATGTATTTAAGGGTGAGGATTGTATGTGTATTGTAGTGTGAGATCAAAGTAACATAAGTTGGTAGGTATCCATAGTCGATGATTTAATGTCCATGCACCAGTGATGTTGGCAGTATGTATTGTTCATCAGGGCGATGCGTAACATACGATGTGGTTCTAAAAGAATATAGAATGGCTCATCAGGCTGCCTCTTCCCTGTGACGGTCACATCACGCCGACATACCCTAACAACCAACGGTCCAAGCTGGCCAGTCCAGCGAGTCCCACCCAGAGTCCCCACCACCAGATAACAAATATTTAGCCAAAAAAATAAAGAAAACGCGAACCGTCCATGTTAACCTCCGCGTCCCTGTCCGTTTCCTTTTACGAAGCGGTTCTCCTAGAGCAATGGTTACTCTCAAGACTGTGTAGTTTTAATTATTCTTCCCTCCCCCTTCTTCCCCCCTCGGAACCCATAGAGAGTACAGTGTCGTACACCGCATACATTACATAATATGTTTCATTGTATATCTGTTTACTTTATTTTGAAGAAACATGATGTTTTAATATTCATGGTTAGACTAGAAAGCTAGGTACTTTTAATTCGTTGATCAATTTGCTACAAAAAACTTATTAAATTTAAAATTTTAGAACATTATTAAATAGCCTACATTTTTGATACTTAATTTGAATATTCTACCCTTATTTGATAAGTTCTATTGACATAAAAAAGTTTAAACTTGTTTAATAATTAGTTTTCAAAAATAAATTTTCTTTTAAAATATATATAATATACATGGAATCATATGAGAATAATAGAAATATTACATAACTTTTACATAATGTTTACAAAGAACCATAACAAATAGCCACAAACAAATATAAATGTAGTTTATGGGTTGATCTGTGAGAAATATAAATGTTTTGGAAATAAATCCTCTATTAATAAATAGTCACTATCACTGAGAAATTTTTTCTTCTACATTTATTTGTTCAGTAAAGAAATGGAAAGCAGCATAAAGTATTTCGACCAAAATTTATAATTTGAACACTAAAAACAAAGTTAAATCTAAAGAAAGTGCTGAACTGTATATAGTGTTGTTAAAAGATAACATGTACATGTACAAAATGTATTATATGTAACATGAGAGAAATGCTAAAACGTAGATTACAGTATATTAAACATCGTGTACATTTAATTTTTAACACATAAACTGTTAAAATAAACGAAAATCTTTTGACCTTCAATCATGGACGTTGTTACATTATCTAGTGTAAAACCGTAAGTGAATTATACTAATCGAAGGTTTACTAAAGAAAAGTAAAAATTAATAAACTCTGTTTAAAACCCTTGAAGAAATAAATGTACGTGTAGATATGTGTGACAATAATTGAGTAATATGTAATCAGTTGTGCTCGAAATGTAATTAATTAAGAACAGTTTTTATTTACTTAATGTCTGTATTATTTGAGTATTATCGTTTATAACATCAGAAAGCAAGCGAAGTGGAGTCGTTAATTCAATTAATATTTTATATTTCACTTCTCAAATTATTTTTGTCTCTTTATTTAACTTATAAATGATTCGTTGATTTAATACCTTTCTAAAAAGAATTTTAAAATATGCAAAATATTGTCATACAAAATTATACCATTATGTACGTTTCAAATGAAACAATTTTGTGAGATGATTTACATTATTATTATTGTTTTCCCTAATCTAATAAAACACAAAAATGCTAAAAATCTAATTTATATTATAGTTTTTAAAATCTATATAAATCTACATATCGTATAATAAATTTCTGGTACTAGGCTTTCTAAATTTTGTTTGTTTTCCTGTCTAACCAATTAAAAAAAACATGGAGCTCTCCATTTCCCTATAACTAAACAACTTGTACTTCGTTATGGCACTTCTTTGGCATATCTAGTCTAATTCATTATTTAAATATTTGGAGACCTAAATTTTAATTATAGTGCAATATTCAATATTTCAATAAATTTGTAGCAATACTCTTTAGTTTTTTTAGTTATGAATTGAATGGAAGTTGTATAACATTTATTTGTAACAATTTATCTTTCATAAAGTAATTTTTAAACATCAACTAAAGGTATCGTCATTGGTTGGGTTGAGATCAAAGCAAACATTTATGTACTTATCACTTAATAGCTTAAGAGTAAAAGGATTATATTGTTTTAGTTGAGAACTGAATACCCAACCATAGAACACCTCATCAAAATTAATTCAGTTACCAAGATTCGGTAATTATTACTTGTTAGTTTAGTTTAGATGCGCTATTTACTCATTACATTAGTTCAAATTAAACTATTGCGTTTAAAGCTCGCAGTGGATTGTGTCAGGTTTCTGATGTAATCAGTAGTAATTAGTTTACACGTCACGTAGCGTTGCACAAAATGAATGACAAACAGGGAATAGAGCTACCACAGGAACTTTACTATACAATATTGAATGCCTCATTAGTAAGAATTTTAATCGTACTTTGTGTCATATCCGTGAAATAAAAGGAAAAATTAACAAAATATAACTGTATCCACAGCGTCCACATAATACGTTAAAAGCTACGTTAAGCGATGATACTGCTATATTGTAAATACTACCAAAATATAGTGATTGAGTTTACCTAAAACAATAATGTATTACAAACAAATTATTTACTTAAATCTTAATTAAAGTCTTTAAAATACACTTATTTAGAAATTTTTCAATTTTATGAAACCATTATCAATCAATTTAATGGCAAATTGAATTTACATTATTATTTTATGAAGTTGGGATTCATAGCAGTGTATAATTAAAGTCTAAACACCAAGTTCAGAAAAAGATTATGTTGGAATAGTTAGGCTGATTCTATAATACGTCACACGTTAAATACCACAACATTTTCGGAGTCTTGTTTATCTATTTATTATGCAATTTCTTCGTCTCATTGTCATTATTGTTACCCATACAACCAATTTATTATTAATTTTAATTTAATTAAGTGAATTCTCTTATGACTACAATGCCACGGGAATTGAGTTTAATGCAAAATTTTATGAAAATTGGTTTCGTTTATCTATTGATTCAACACGTGATTGGTTAGTTTCAATCTCTCCCATATCCCAGATACCTGTGAAACGTTAACATTTATAGAGAATTACAGGCTATTCCCTACCATAACTACAATTGCAACCACGATAATAATTTCTATAAATGAGAAAGATTTATCCCTTCAATTCGGTAACGATAATTGAACTTCTAGTATATCGAGGCTTGCTGTGAAGGGAGAGATTTAGATTTAACATTCTGCTCAAATTACTGAAAATGTTTAATAACGAACTAATTTACATTAAAAATTGGTTAGTATGATCTGAAAAATATTAGTTTTAAGTGCGGAACTAGTTTTCCCAGTTCTAGTAAAATGAAACCATGATTTTTATTCATTTTCAGGTGTTTTTGTAAAAAAACATACCCTATTGGTAAGACAAATGTCTTAAATGATCCAAATATTTTTATATTCTATTTTAAGATGAATATATTGTTGAAGGAGAACTACTACATGCATGAGTATTCCGTATAAAATGGTTTTAGCCACTGAATGAACGACTTACTTGTATTTAAGCTATAATTAATAAAAACAGACTATGGTTTTATATACTAATACATTCAAAGCACTTAGACACTAAGTTATAGCTACTTACATGCTTCAGTGTTTAGAAATACCAGATAGTATAACTCCCCAGTTAATTAATGTATCCACCATATGTTACAAAAACCGCGGCAAGTATCAAATGTAGAAATCCACTACGTGACCACAGGGAAAGATTGTATATACAAAATAGTGTAATATACCTGACACGTGATACAGCATAAGCTTACATCAGTTAAGCGAGTAGAGTGGTCCATTAGGTAATTAGAATAATGTATCTAGCGCAAAGTCACGAATATAATATTCTCACACAAGAAGTTTAAAATATGTTTTAAAGTATTTGGAATTGTACGTGGATAATGCAAAATACAAATGATTATAAGTGTATATATTACTTAATATATGTAATAATAGCAAAAAACGAGACCCTACGCATGCAATAAACTTAAATAGCCTGTGAGGTGGATGAACCAGTTGCACTCTATAAGCGCACAACCTTTTTTTTAAATCGATAGACGAAATTTTTACAACAAAAACTATGTCCTAAAAAGCAGTGCTAATTTTGGTTTAGGTTAGGAATTGAACGAGTGTTACAAAGGATACAAATATGAACTAATAAAAAAAATGTTGTTCTGATATTATATTTTTTATTGCTTTCATACATTTACAATCGACCATCAGTCAATTTAAATATTAGTTACGTCATAGTTAGACAACTTGATAAAAATGTACTTTAAGGCTATAGGCCCTCGCACTTGAATTATAAAACATCACTTATAACAAGCTGTAAGTACATAGTTGTGAGTCTTGGTACACATTAATATTTTTAGGTTTATAGTGAATAATCAATCGTAAAGCTCTGCAAGGAAGGAATAGTAAATCAGTTGTGTTTTACATGTGTTTGATGTCGAAATATATGTGTGTTCTCGTGAGGTTAATGCTAAACAACAGAATTAGAGTTGACATGCTCGCATCAAAGACTCCCGATCGACAACCGCATCGAAAGTTGAAAATGCTTACACAATTATTTTCTTGGAGTTTTACGGCCTCCATGTGGAAAGAAATATTCAATTAATATAAATATCTGAATTTTTATAAACCAATTCTGTATTTAAAAAAACTATGAATATTCTGTGACATTTTAAAAAGTGGATAATTTAAATTATTTGAAATTAGTACTTATGTATAAAAGCCATGTCAATTCATGTAAATTGCCAAATATTTTATTAGTATCACGTTTGACCTAGGAATTAAAGTTTTTACAATTTGTATTACCATTACTAAGAAATAAAATTTGTTTATCAACATTTGAGTCTATACCTAAAATTTAAACTTTTATGCTGCAATGTTTCCCTCCATATTTTATTAAAATTTCTACAGGGTCCAAATAGGGAAAACATAATATATTCCATAAATATACAACTACATGTTAAGTATTTCAATAAAATAACCGTAATTCATCCTTATGTAAACTCAATTAAATTTTAAAACTAACGTCCGTAGTTAAACCAGAATTGCGTTTCAAATGTTTACCCACTTTTTTCAATTTCGTTCGATATTACTTTCCTCTACCAAACAAGAGTTGGTTTAAATGTTTGCCTCAGGGAAATGCAATCATTTGTGCAATCATTTGATAAATAAAAAAATATTAAGAAATAGCTTATAATTTTTAAAATTATTTGTGTTCTTTTCATGTATAAAAACTTAAAGTAACGTACATGGCTTTTTTGGGCTTTTTGTCTTGCCACTTTCATATTGTACGCTATTTACAGTACCAAATAAAAAGCTCCCGGTGTAAACCTTAATTCGCACTGCCCTTCTTTGTCTCTAAAATTGGTAAAACAATTTTTATTTATTTTACGTGTAAAGGAACGTTTTGAGATTTAATGTCATCTGTGCAGTAAATAAAAATGTTTTTTTTATAAACTTCTCAGATGAGAAATCACTTCGACAGTTTCATAATAAAATAAATTCTAATACTGAAATAAACTAATAAGTACGAATAAAATAAAAGTAATAACTACTAATACAAAATTCTGAATATTAGCGATCATATGTACATTCGTATCGACGACCGTATGGTAGTATACTAATATTTGATACCTGTAACTTTATGTAAGAACAAGAAAGCTCATGGAAAACTATCTTCTGCTTCTGATAATAGTTTTCTATAGAATTATATAAAACCTTCTACTAAACTCAAAATTCTCTAGAATTTAAACAAAACTATTACAATAATGGGTCTTAAAAACATATAACAAAATATCAAAACTATATTACACATATAATTGCCTACGTTTGCTTTTCTTATTTCTGTTTCACTGGTTTTTCTTTTAAATTTGCTGGAGTAAATATAATAAATTAATGTGTTTTATTTTAAAACTATCCTATATACATACATGCAATATTTATTTCTTATAATATTATCTGGTAATAATACCACAATGACAAATGGAGTAAGACTCAGTACTTGTGGGCCTACAGCATAATGTGTAATATGTAATCTTCAGGAGATCTGTCATATTCAAAAAATATCTTTATTGCTATTATGGCATACATATCTACAACACCTAGGTGAAGTTTCACTTAAGAATATATTTCAAAGTACTTTTAACACAATTTCCTAAAGGTAAAATAATGGAAACAAACACAAATGTATTTTGGTTATTTTCAATTATGTAGATTTTGGAATAAATTTCCTTGGATAAAATGTCAATTTTATTCTCAGACTATTAAAACCATTGAAAAAGCAAAACGATAAAAATGCAACCTCTACTCTTCACTTCACAATGGGAACCATTTATGTTAACTGATAACGTAAGACTTGAATATAAGTATTCATTTTGTAAGATAGCTGCGAAATAAGAAAAAATAATCCTTTAAGCTTAAGCCAAAATATGATATTATTGATAACGCAATTCAGTTTCTTATTTATTTAAGGCTGCTTCATCTTATTACATAATTATATTTGACTTTTATTAGATATTTAAAGATAGAACTGCACAAATAGTTTGGTGTTTTAATAAAAATGTAATTTAATTTTAAGCTGGACTTGAATATATATATAATATATATATATATATATATATATATATATATATATACATATTGCTTTAAATATTCTCAATAGAGTATTCAGTTTTTATTGCAATATATAATTAGCTTGTTCAGAATTCAACGAAATATGGTTACTGGTGAAAAAATAATACAGGATATTTTAGATTGTAGCGTGTTTAAAACAAACCATTTAGGTCCTAAGTAAACAAGTTTATATAGTTTTATTTATTGAAGCTGAAAGTGTGCTAGCAGTGAACTGAAAATAATAAACTAATAAATTTTAGCCCCAAAAACAAATTATATATTTTTTAAAATAAAACATACAATATTTATAAAAGAAACTTATAATAATAAATCTAGTAACAATATAACCTGTCAAACTCAGTAGCTTATTTTGAAAAGGGTAAAACAAGCTGTTTTAGTGCTTAATAGTGCTAGTATTATATTTTATTTGCACACCAGTGTTTTTATGTACCAGTATTACTATTGTACTTGTATACAATCTTTAACAATTGGACTAAAAAAAGTTAAACACCTGTACTACTACCTTATAAGGTAGTATGCTATACTACCTTATATGCTTACATGGTGGTTTCTCTGTGACTAATTTAATACTAGGCAAATTTAAATATAATTTTTACTTCTTTATATCAATTAATGTTATGAATCGATCAAATAATAAAAGGACAGTCAAGACAGAAATTTTAAATAAAACGGTAAGCCATTTTGCATGGTTGGACATGCACCAACATAGAACTTTTTACTGTCTATGCATATTGAATGTCGTGAATTTGAAGTGTATGGATGAAATAACTCTTAAAATATTTTTCTATATTTCGGAAAATCAAAATTTTTTCAATTAGTGAGCTTTCTTAGAAGTTTTCAAACAATAAAAGTCCTGGTGAACTGTTTTTATTCTACACTGTTTACAAATTCGATTTTAAGCGATTTTGTTATAAATTTATGTATTCTGAAAGATGTTCTTTTCATCTTGCTTACCTTTAAGACCAATGTAAATGCTAACCATTCTTGTCCATCGTGGAACTTAGTCTTTCTTCCTCGTGTAATGGTTTTTTTATTTCCATACGTAATGCGGGCATTTAGACAGACAGATATATAGAAAAGAAGCTTGTCCCTTCTGTCGTGTGATAGACTAAGACTTACTCTAGTAAATTTAAAATAATGATGATGCCAAGACCACTCACCTTATTTATTATTTCCACCAGAGGCTTTCAAGTCCCATATATTGATACTAAGACACAACCCCATTACACTTCGGAATAGTAAAGAATTTGCAAAATAACGAGACTGCAAAAAATGTAATGATTATAAGTCTTATACTAGGGCTCTACACGTAGAGTAAAATCTTTTTGAGCACTGAGGTTTGTGCAACATTTAGTAGCATTGAGACGTGAAATAATCTCTGCAAACAGTTTAACTTTGCAATGTTTGCAAGTTCTTGGCAAGAATTAAAATTCATTGTATTCAGAGAATTAATGTAGTCGGCTTAACAAATGTCAAAGTAATTCCATTATTGATGGGACAGAGATACTTCTCTCACTTCAAGCGGCTCTCCAACACCAGAATACTTGGCAATGTAAAAGTGTTAGAAATGTGAAGCCAATCCTCTTGTGCGCTATGCAATGTAAATGTGTGACTCCTCAGCGTCTACATCGCTCTGTTGTTAAAGTATCTACATTAGGTTTTAATATACGAGTAAAAGTTTATAAACAGTACGCAACTCTTCTGTCGTTTAAAAAGATAATATTTGTCAATTATAATTTGAGGAAAACCTGGATAACACATTTCATTGAATATGAGGAAGCTTAATATTACGTGATAATTAATTTTAAAATATTGATTGATAACAAATGAAAACTCATAAAAATCAATATTTATAGATTTTTTGTGTATATAGTGTAAGGGAAATATTATGTTTCGTTTATTAGTAAAATATTTGAACATTTTACCTTAAAAAAGGGTATTTCTCACTCTGAAACATTATAATTATAATAAAGTTAATGGGTTTTTTTGTAAACTTTCTAAAACAAGTAAAGGGATTCTCAAACAATTTATATTGAAACAACATGTTTCCGTGGATGATATTTTAATTGCAACATAATAGTTTTTTTTCCGTAACACAACAGTGTACAGAATTAAAACCCGTATTATATGTGACGATTCCATGACTGATTATTAGTTAATGACGTTTTAATATAACTGTTCCATGCACATATAAAGATGAAAAGCAAATTATTGCAAGTGGGAAATAATAAGTACAGTCAATTATAGTTAAATTAAATAGCTACTTAAACTTGAAAAGTACATTAAGCCAAGAGTCCACAAATATTTTTCTAATATTTATTGTGCAAGTGTTTTTAAATATATAATCGAGTTATTTATTATTTGCAATGAAAACTACATACTCAATTTGAATTTTGCATAATTTTAATTGATTTAAGTATACATAAATATTAGTAGACATAAAGTTATCATACCATCTCTTCACCAGAATGCAGCAAAACCGTCATCCCACACCTTCTCACTTCATCCAGTGTGGTAATCTCTGTAAGCAATCATCAACCATCATTTCCTTGGTAACCATGAAGTAAGGTGCAATTACTCACAATATTTAAAATAATTGTATTAATGTTAGTTTTTTACTGATCCTCACAGCTTGATCGGAATATTATTACAATTAGGTTTGACAAGTGCAGTAAACGTTTAGGAGTATTTTTACGGCATCCTAACATAATTTAGAGGTTTAAAACATATAAAAAGCTACTGTATAAATATTAAGAACTGCTAAAAAACCATACAATCAAACCTTTCGAAACATTTTTTTCAAGTGTTAATAGAAATATTTAAATCTCTAAATTAAATGCTTTGACAAGAACACTATTTAAAATCTAATATTGAACTATTCCAGTAGATAAAGAGGTTGTGATATTCTCCGATGGCACAAGGACAGCTCGGTATGTAGTTTTAGAAATAATTGTAACTGCTGTTATTTCCAAGAATTGCGTTCAAATCCGTGATTAACTTCAATTTTGACACTTCACACAGTTAAAAATTGTATTTTCTATCACTTGGATAGCTATACAGCAATTTATAAATGAGTCATTCAAGAGGTAATTTAATACTGAACACTTTAACGCGCAAGCTGTTCTTTTTTTTTCTTTGCTTAAAGAGGTGTTCTCTATTGACGAAGGTGCATTGTATTCCTTAAATATTACATAATTTGCTACACCATCAATATATAATTATTTATTACATACAACTTGATACTTTATCGTAATCCTTATAGTATAGCATTTAAGAAACAAAATTATAACTCAACTGCATTATAATACTATGTTCATAAAACGTTTCCAAAAAGATATGATTTAATGAATAAGTTAAATCCTATTAAGGAACCATTTTATGTACATTTAAACACGAATGAAACAGTACATGGTAAAAATATTGTTTTATTATATATATATATATATATATATATATATATATATATATTATTTTTGCAATGTGTTATGTTTTTTCAAATACAGAAGCCGATCTTTGTAAATTATGCACCATAATGTGTATTGGTTTGCATACATTTACAGAAAAAATTTTGTATGAGCGTTTCCAAACTTACCAGTTTAGGTTAATTTCAGTCTATAGATAGTAGTTAAAGTCTATCCATGGGGTTTTGCTGAGAGATATCGAGTATCTTTTCATTTTTCTTACAGGTAAAATGTGGTGGTAATGATAAAATTCACAAAAATTACATATATAACCAATTTTAAGCGTACAGTCTTACAATATTTTAAAATGTAAATTCGTAGTTTTTATGCTTAAAATTAACAAGGAAGTAATGTGATGAAAAGGTGTACTTTAAGTATTAAATGTTTTGGTGAGAATATTACATTCCTCTGCACTCTTTCTATGTAGTACCATACGTAGCTCACATAAACTTTTATTATTAAAACACTGTTGTGAAATCTAACTTAAAAATAAAAATGTGAATATATTAAATGTTTACAAGTAAAGAGTAATAGTTCATCATCTGTAGACTTAAAAAGTTATATATTGCTTCCGAAGCCTCATGCTCTGACTAAATGTTACTATTGTGATAAACATTTTTCAGGAATCTACTGTGATTTTCAAACCTGTAAGGTAGACGATAGCACATCTATGTTATGACAAAACATATGGTCAAAAATATGTAAAGGAAATAAAAAAACAAAAAATGCAAAATTGTATATTAAAAATTATACTATTTTATTTAAATATAAATATAATTCATACATTATTTAAGTACTTGTTATTTCTATAAACTTAATTTCATCTAAAGAGAACTACAGAACATATTATATAGAAAGGATTATTTTTTAAGGTTGAATAAGAGAAAGGACACAAAGAAAGAGACTCTTCTTCGAACAAAAACGGTTGACGTTTCCAAGGCATTGGCAAAGTTGACTGAAGTGGAAAGTGAGCAGAGACGATAACGATTATGGGTCGGCATCGTTCTGCAGAACCGTGATTTAAAAACGTCCCATCACAAGAATAGGGAAATCCATGTTTTTTTATCTTTTGACGCTGTAAACACAAAACAGTCGGCGAGTTTATTATTTTCTAACTCGACATTCATTTACAGCTACCAACAAATTAAATATAATAATGTTTAGTATTTCGTTATTTGTGATAGAAATTGTGTTCACAAACCGTAAACTTTCAATGGCGTAGATGATAGCTGTGATAGCTTAAGATTTATTATAGCTAGTCTCTCTATATAAAAATGAATGTTTTTTTCTGTTTGCCCTATATAGAATCGTATACTATTTGACCGATCATGACGAAAATTTGTGACGAAGAAGGTTTCTATGCTATGTCTATTGATGTAACTCGCCTCCAGGTGGCGTTGCCAAAGATAATAGTTTTTAAAGCGCCTGCACGCACATTATAAACTGCAATTACGAGACAGTTACGAATATTTAATAGCCAAACAATATTTGAAGGCGTTAAGTTATGATGTATATTTGTTTTGAAGATAACATTCTGGTTGAACTTAAAGCTTGAGTGTTTAGACCACTTTATAATAAAATACATGTACGTGTACAAAGGCTATAAACATATACAGATTTTCTTGATCATGCCAACAAGGAAACACTACTTCGGCGTTGGAAATATAATTTACTTGAGCCAGAAGTGCACATGCACGGGCAACGCATACGAAAAACGTGCGAAGTCGCGGGAAACAGCTAGTATTTTATAAATGATATGTAATAAGTAATAATATTTCTATTATAGTCGTGCATAACATATGTCATCAGTGGTAATGCTACATACCGTTTTCTACAACGCATGGAACGTAACAGGCTTCGTTGAGTTTGCATACAAAATTTACCTATAGTTAAAAAAGTATATAGCTAATGTCTTGAGAGTCTAGACCATATCCATGATAAAGTATCATAACAATGTTCTTAGTTTACTTATAAATATATTCTTTCGGCAAATTCCTTGTTGACGTCATAAACATTATAATAAATGTTCTCTATACTATATAACGGTACATGTACTACACCTTAAACTATAGATCTACAATTATAGATTCACATCTTCTTATGGAGATATATAAGCTTATTTCTTGGATTATTAAAATTTTTATTAGCGACAACGAAGCTTCTAACTTAAGAGGCTACAAAATTTCATTTATACTTCTATCTTATGGTCTATTCACACGATATCTTGAGAAGGAAGTGTTTTTTTACTTTAGAAATTGTATATGAAGCTTTATTTTTGTATAAACAACATCAAGGTTAATTATAACGCCTGTGCTGCAATTCGTTCTAGAAATAAGAGCTTAATTACACTGTAAAGCCATTATACTATGATAGTAAGGAGAAAATTTCAGAATTTATAACTTTCTAAACAAACTCAGTAAATTTATATGACATTTTTTACGATATAGCATGGTAACACTTGTATAAAACTTTAATCTTATATTTCCTTACATAATTTTCAAACCTCTAAAATAAATAGAATTTAAATAAATATGGTTTCTGCTCAGGTTATTCAAATTAGGAATGCGAATATATTTCTCTCAATATTTATTGCGTACCGTCACAGGATTTAAGTTTTTAACCGCCAAAACTTGGATTGTTTACTCCGGAAACTCATTCCAACTTCTATGTAAATCATAAACAACCATTTTAAATTCAACAAAATTGTGGTGAATTATATTAATAATTATGTAGGCTAATTCATGATCATCGTTGTTCAGCGTAATTGGAAATATACACAATATAGGCCTAACATAGATATAATTCAAATAGCTCAATATGTTGTTTTTTTCTTAAATCTGCCACTAATTAATATTTAGACGGGATTTTATTAGTAGATACACAATTTAAATCAGGCATATAACACTAGCAGTGGACAGTAAATAATCACTGAATTAGGTTCAACAGTTTTATCCTCAATAAATAACATACGGTATATAACGTTTTTTCTAAATAAAGTCATCTTTTTGTTATTGCCCCCATGGAAAAATGTCAACACTACTACACCAAAATATTTTATACATATTTTTTGGGCATAATATTTTATATTACAAATATAAGTTTGTTGACTAACTTGGTAAATGTAAATAACATAACATATTTTTTTTTAGTTATAGAATTTATTATTTCTACAATAAATTATATTCAAATGGTTTACTGTCACAAACTCTATATATCAACTCCTATATCTCAGTATTAAAGACAAATTTATTTATAAAAACTATTGTATATCGTTCGCTGACACCATTCGTAGTCGTATACGTTAAATGTTCTATTCGGTGATTGCATAGAGATTTATTTTGGGAATGCTCTTATTAGGTTCTATTCTACCCCACAATCTCCAATAATTTAACACCAAAAGTCATTATGTTAAAAACAAAACTGAATTAGAAAACTGTTAGAGAGCATTAAACCTAATGTATAAAATCATAATAAATGCTTTACTGAGGCTTCTATATAACGTGGATACTAAACGCACATCTTCAAGAATAAAAATATATAAATGAACAATAAACACACACATACACGCGCGCCCGGGCGTGTGTGTATCTCTAAAATTTCTTTTTCAAATATTCGGTCGGCGTTTTTCATATAGTTTTTGTGATGAAGAACGAACAAGATAATAATTAGTTTCATTAGTTCAGACATTAAACTAAATCTGGTTACTGGTAGAAAAATTGCTATTTTACTTGTGGCTGGTTTAAACAAAAAGAACTAGGTCTTAAATAAACAAGTTTATATTGCTTATTTATAGAACCAGACAGTTTAACAGCAGCGAAATAAACGATGGACATGTGCACCAGAAGTTAATACTCGACATTATGTGACTGGGTGCTAAACCCTCACGCAACGTTAAGCTTCTGTTGTGAGAGTAAATCTAGGCGGGAATGATTGATGTTGCCTGATTTGTAGTAATGACATGTTAGGCCTAACGTTTACCAGTAATCTGTTTGGTAATGGTTCCCGCTTCAACTGATTGTTAATTATCATAACAGTGACCTTTCAGTCAGAACTAATTACTTCAGTAACGTTTTTTTTCCAAAATAATAATACACTTCTTAACCTGGTTTCTACAAAGCGACAACGCATTAAATTATTTAAAACCAACATTTTCCTAACTAAATATTTCGTATAATTTATAATTATATGTACTATAAAATGAGATTTATAAAGTCTTACATGCGAAAACTAACATCTAGTAATATTCTACATGATTTGACGTATTTACTAAACTCTGTCTTACATATGTACGTCTATAAAGGATTCGCATGTAAAGGAAACTATTTTCAGATTTATTAAACGTTCTAGGGTCACCTTAATTAAAAAAAAAAACAGCCAAAATTACTAGCTTTCATTAAACGGTTACAATATTTTGTATTGACATAACAATTGGCAGGTTAATTGGTTATGTGCAACGACATTCTAAATATACAAAATTGTACTAAAAAGGTCAAATGTAAATTTATCCACCATAATTGATTGAACTGAAACAAAATATTAATGTAATAAAAAGAATAACAACATGCTTATATCCGTATTAATTATCGCTTTGCATTGAATAGTCGTATGCACAACACTGTCCAATAATTTAATAAAAATGAGTATTTGTTTGTGCTTTACACAAATAATTAAAAGAAGTGGTTATTTGAAAATTAAAGATGTCTGATGTATTATTCGTGAAAGAATAAAAAAATAGAATAGGAGGAATAAGATTGGTGCTAAGGCCACACCCTGTGTAGATCCCATGTTACATCCCCTATGAGGAGATATAACAGGAAGAGTCTTATGTCACTTAGGGGTGTCTAGCTTTGTTAGACACCAATTTTTGGTGTACCTAGTGTAAGTAAAATTGGAATGTATATTCCATCCTGAAGTGAACCCTGCTTGGTCACTGTGGCCTAAAGAGGTGAAATTTAATTAATAAATTCACGCATAATTTATTGTTTCTTGTTCCTTTAGAGTATTTATTTTATTTTTAGTAATGTTTTCAAAACAAATACCTGCGATTTAGTTTAAAACGCTCTAAAGTATTCAAATTCCCGGTACTATAATTACTCAATTGTCATACTTGCGTTAGAATATGCAATTTGATCTTTTCAACCGCTATCAAGCACAAGAAGACGTACGTGACGAAAGTCCGTAGGTCAATTCGCTTTCAAGTGAGAAGTGGAAAACAGGCACACAGACAGACAGAAAAAACGTACAAATGAACACACAGAAAGATATGCAAACGTATAAACAGAATAATATTTTTATAAAACCCTTAAATACTTTAGCAAAATATACAAAAGTTACTTTTATTACTCTCGTGATTGCTACTCTGTGCTATAGGCTTTGTGCTCGCTCAGCCATATGCTATGTCTATAGGTAACGTAGTTGATCTTTATCTGTCTATGTAAAGATAAACTCATACAGCAGATTATTGATAGACTTGCTATATTATAACGAAAGTACATAAATTATACGTAACGTAAGTTGTACTTTACAGTTGTAAGTAAGTTATATATTTTATTTATCAGCAGAAAAGGAAAAATTATTTTAATAGCCCTTTAAAAATCTTAGACATAAAGTATATTTAAAAACCTAAGGTCTACGCTTTTTAATAGAAGTTGGATTTTCTAGGTATACATTTTTTAATCGGTGCTACAGATAAACTTACCTATGGCACTGGAAATAACTTATACACAAAGTGAATTTAAATAGACGTGTGTTTACCAAAACAGGTTTTCGAGACTTTTTATAAATTTTTTTATACATTAAAACCTAAAAAAGAACCAGTCAAAATTGTATTTATATATTTAATGTCAAAGCCATGGACATTCAAACTTTTGTTACCTGATTTGCCTACTTCTGTTCTAAACATCGTAGGGCCCCATCATATTATATCATAAATGCGTTTATACTTCATAAAAGCTACGACCTTCGCTTTTTTAAATTTTGGGTGGAGCCATCGGTAAGTATTAGTAAGAAATAATATTAAAAAACTGAATTAAAGTTGACAGATTTCGTGACAAATTCAGTATATACGTTAACATTCTAATTCATTTTTGTATTTTATATCTCAAAATATTATCTTTCTGAGTTGGTACAGTTAAAAATAATTTAAGTGAAGTACTTATCAAACCTTGAATTGTAGCTGTGGGAGTGTTTTTTTTTAATTCGTATAATTTTAAAGCATCAAAATATTAATTTATTTCAAGTAACATATAAGTAACACAGTTCTACTAGTATATCGAAGCACAACACAGTTTCTTCTCTGCTCGAGTCACAAAGCGGATTCTGTTAGAAGATTGATATTGTCGTCAAAGACGTCTTGTAATAACAAACACATTATCCTCTTTATACACGTTATCGATGGATAAATATTAAAAACTGTTTTGATTCTTGGCATTCAGGTCACACAATAGATGTAAAAAGCCAAATATTAAAAAGACTGTCTGAAAACATTATATAAATCTTTTTCCTCTTCCTCTGGTTATTTCGTTATCAATTAAAGTCCCAACAAGGAACCCATTCTGTAACTCTGAATCCCAAGTTGTGAATACATGCGGAACCAGCAAACTCAGCACAGCAAAGTACGAGCTGACGTCACGCATGTGTTACTAGAGTGACTTGTTACTTTGTTACTACAGTTGTCCCTTGCCACGCGTTTGTTATGTAAGTTAAGTTATGTCGGCGGTAATCTTTACACTGGTAACTTTTACTCTATAGAATGTTGCATATTATTTCTTCTAAAATAAGGATTTAGCAACAATAGAAAGTTTAATATAAAGCAATAAAATGTTATTCAAATGAATCTTAAAGAATGAATGCTTAGATCACTTTTGTTTTTGTACACTAAGTTTCCTTAAGTTACATTATTCAAAGGTAAGGTCAGAATTGTATTATATTGAACATCATTTATGAACGTCATATTTTGAAATGAATATTAATTGTAATATAAATTACCCAAAGAATATTTCTCATTATTACGATCTTACATACCTTCAAATTAACCCGGATAGTACTATGTGAAATATCTTTTATGGAATGCTTGGCTGTAATTATTGAGAGATCTAATAAACAGTTTGCAGGCCATTCAGTTTTGTCAGTGTCCTAGATTTCTACTGAATAAGTTACAATCAAAATATGAATAAGATACAAATATGAACATAGAAATCCAAATATGAACATAGAAATCCAAATATAAAAATACACATATCGCGTAACAAGCTTCACTTACGTTGCATCATTTCACGTCCACAGCCGATTTCATTAGGCTAAAAATGTTTCTATGTCGATCGTGTTTTCAATTGGATATCTGAAAAGATATCTAAGGGATAATTACTTTATTATGTGTCACTTTGCAATATATTTAAATATCATATAATTGAACAAAGATTGTTTTTAACTTTATTTGTTCTGTGATTTTCTTCCTTCCATCATGGTTATTCATAATCCAACATCAAAGGCTCTTGTGATATGCACCATCATCAATCTCGATGTTGGCTATGTAAAAATAGGTTTCATCCAACATTTTAAAACTATAGGTCAATTATTTTTCGAGATATCATGCAGATAGTCAAACACACAAAAGGATATTTTTCCAGCCCCTCAAAAGATAGGATTCGCTAACGCTCAGCCAGTGAGAAATACTGTAAAACCCTGATTCACCAGATGACCTATTTCTCTATTATACAGGATACGTTTTGAATATCCTGATTAGGTCTTTATTCCTATAGTATTAGGTACATACCCGCTCATTACAATGATGTTAGCTGAACCGAAGTCTTCAGATTCAAAGAAGATACATCACTTTAGCATATTAATGAAGTGTAATGCAGATGTACACAAAGGGAATACAGGAGTATTTATGTGTAGAAGCTACACATGCATATTCACTTGTTGGATCAGTGGTGTTTATATGATACATGTAGTCACACGTGGTTTACGTTTATATTGTAACACAAGTGTAAGCAATACCAAAGAATTCAGTGATGCAAGTGAATGAACAACTTATTTAATTTTAAATATTTTCCGCTATATCACACAATCATGTGAACTCAAAACCAAATTATTATTATAATTTCCATTTCATGATTATCTTAACTCTAATGACTATTTTTTGGACAAGGGTAAATATTAAGAAATAGCACAGACGCACAAGCAGACGGACTGTCCTTTTACTTCGTAATTCTAAAATCAATAAATCCCTTCCCTGTAATTAAATGAATCTATGTATGACATTTTAAGCGTCTAGGTAATTTTAACAGGAGTCAACGCACAGGCGGACATATAGACTAACAACTATTTCCAATGGACTGCAAAATAAATAGCGTTAGTCCTAAGGCCAGGTTAAAACCCATGTCCTAAATATATGCTTTTGACCTTAGAATCACGAGTAAAATATGTGACAGTGTCCGTTTTCGGATGCTGCATTAAGAGGAAGTTGAACCAGAGTTTAACTCAACATTCTCATGAATTCAATTGGTTTCTTCACCATTCTAAGAGATCTTGCTCAAATCATCATAGTGCACTAAATTAAGCACCCGATAAGACAACTAAATTAGATGTATCTCGTATTGAAAACGTCGTAGAGTTCCTTTAGAGCTTCTTCGTTGCCAGCCTTTAAGGTCCATCTTTGCTTATTACAGTATGTCAAAAAAATATTCTCCCATTACGGACACCAATAGTAGTAAAGAAATGGTTTTTTGTCGTTGTTGAGATATTGTTAGACATACGCCTAAGGCGGGTTATACAGTAATCTTAAATATAGTATTTTGTCACCCCCTCGATTGTTTTAATATTTAGTACTGATCGTTGCTGCAAACAAAAACAGATATATAGAAACGGATTTTAAGGTAAAACTATGAATTTAAGCAATTTCTGAAAGAAACTGCTAACGTGAACATCTCAGTTACACGTAAGGAAACATTTATTGAAGTATCTAATATTCGTCTTATAGAGTGTGAAATAGAAGTCATCATGACTGTGTGTTAAGGAATGGAGGGTAATAATTCATCAAAATTTAAAGGCACATTTTGTATATTTTGGTAACATTGGAAATTTGTACATAAATGGGTTTACTTACTATTTAAATAACCAATTTATTAAAACACATATTTACGAAATTCAAAACTAACAACCACCTGTTTCTGATTCTCTAACTTTCTGTGTACCTTGGTAGTTATTACGAGGGGTATCAGGAATGTAGATTACGTTTAGCTCTGTAGCCGCCGGTGCATTACTATCGCTGCCATTTTGATGTCAGGGCGTTTTTCTGTTCAGTGGCTATCCAGCCATTCTAGTGAGTGGTAACTGTCGCTCTTTGTCGTTTAACATTATCAGTTTAAATACGCAACGGATTTGAAAACCCCGTGAGTTGTGAAGTATTTTCTAAAATACGATTTTCGTTGGCTAAGCAAAATAAACCAATTGCATTTATCGCCAACTGTCAAGTGAATAGCCAAAGAATGTGACTGTTTAAATTGTCTCTAAAATCAGAGAAGATTGAAGAAGATCGCCGATTCAAAGTCACAGAGTTCTCAATTAGGTCTCATAAATTTCAACGAATTCGTTAAAAGACATTTTTACGGCGAAGTTAAGTTATCTGTAATTTTGTGCATGATGGGTACCAAAAAATCTTAATAAAAACCCACACATGGTAATTTTGGTTTTATTCAGTGAACCAGAGTAATTATATCCTTTCTAATTCAAGAAATTGGCATACATAAATGCATAAGTGCATATTTTTCTTTACAGATTACTAAAATCAAGAACGATGAATTGTGCTCCCCATTATCAATACTCATTACAATAACAACTGGTCGTATAAACAAGCATTAGCACCATCACAATAATTACCATCATTTGTCCTATTGGTAAGCATTACTTGCCGAAAGCAAACAATTGATCAAATAACCATCATGTCTAATAATAAACAACAACAATATTCCATATTTAAATCCATATGTTTTAGATGTATATGATAGCGTAAAAATACATGCGAAACATCATTGAAAATCTAAAATATTATTTTAATTTAAAATACGCAGTGAATTAAATCAATAATATAGCAGTTATTTGTATTTATGGTAATAATTAAGTGGACACAAATATTCATGGATAAATAAGTGTTATGGTATGGAAGTCTTCTTCAGCTCTTATTACCTCATTTATATTTTTCAAAGAATACAAATATGTTAATGTTAAGTATTTCCATTGCCTCTTTAGATTATTATTTATCTACCACGATTAAAATCTTAAGAGCTAATAAAAACAATTAAGTGCCTAAGACAATAGACCCTTAGATCACTGGTATGAATGGGCAACAAAAGATGTTCAAGAATAGACCCCTGAGGCCACACTCCTTGACGATATTTTAGGACTAGTATTGTTCCACAAACACTTCATCTCAAGATATGGTATAAAGAAAACTGACGGAACTTAAAAACACACATTTATATATAAAATGTCCATTAATATGTTACTACTTTAATCACAGTTATTATTTTACATAGTACTTCAAAAAGCAGTTTTCAAAAGATACAAAAGATACGAAGATTTTTTTACTATATACTATATATAGATAGTTAATACTATTAGGGAAATCTAATTCGTATAACGTAATAATGTAAATCAAGAGGAAGCTACGTATAAGACAGGATTGAAATAAGATCTGACTGGTATAGCTGAGTTTTCTATGACTTCATACTATCTATGTTCTATACGAATATATCATGTACATGATAAACAAATAAATAAAATACAATATTAAATTCATTTCATATTCTGTCTGTTTATTCAATTTCACAGTTAAAAGATACAGTACATTATGGCATTTACACATAATGTAATTTTGTACGTATTATCAAATTTTTAATATAAAAAATAGCCCAGGAAAATATAAATTACACTTCATAAACATAACAGGTTCCACAATTTATGAATGCTCAACTTCTTTTTTAATGTAAATTGTCAATTATTTTCTGCAAACGTTAGTTACATTTAGTGTTAAGAGTCCGAATTCTTGAGTTTTGAAAAAATGTTCTTCATAACCAAAAGAAAATGGGAAACTATTTTTAATCCAATATTGTTTCATTAGATATGGATATGGATGAAGACGTTTGAAATAATTTATAGTACATATACCAAATGCAAATGTGGTATTTTGATGCTTAATGTAGCATTATATTTCGTGGTTAACGTATAAAACGACTGCTATGTAAAAAAGTTTAATCCTTGTTAACCAATGTAGTAGTATGAGGCGTATTAGGCTTCGGTTTCATAAAAAATTCAAAAACTATTTCAGTTTTTAATTGCACTGTGGACAGATAGACAGACAGATACTTATTAAAAATGTTATAATTGGAGGCAGATAAAACAGACGTTACAAAAAGAATCATAAAATTAATAACTAAGGCTAATAAAATAATATTACACTCATTAACGAGCATTGTAATATTACACTCATCAACCTTATGTAAAATATTGTTCAGAACAACTAAAATATGAATTAAAATTCCGTTTGCTTAGAGACAGACACACTCCTTTATAATCTATTAACACGATTAGTTGCATATTTCGTAGAAAGTTAAATTTCCAATTATCTGGCCTGGAGGTTATATTGACATTGGAATACACAACAAAAGCACGAACAGGATTGTGACTGAAGACAAATAATGCGACTTTGTAGCTTAAAAAACAAAAACCAACGTTAGGATTACCACCTTAGTTGGTACACCATTCTGATAGATTTCCTTTTTGTTTTTGTTATTTCCCTTAGCAGTATTTATTATTGTAACACCTATTGTTGTATTAATTATTTTTGCGTTATATATTTAAAAATTACACACTGTTAAGATTAATAAAACTCCCTTTTAGTTGAAATACATTAAATACTGTGGTGAAAGCCGTATGATTTAGAAGTTATATTTCAGCAGCTTTTTTGACCTAATAATTACATATTACCAGATTTTTTATGTATTTATATACTAAATGTGAGGAGATTTATTATTTTTCACTTTAATTGTAAGAGTAACAACCCCCTACGATATTTTTTTACATATATAATAATATTTACTTTCTTATCAATGCATCATTCTTGCTTTTTAAAAATGGTTGTCAACGACAGGTACGATGGGCTATTTGAGGCCGATATATAAACCACAAAGAAATAAATAAATATAAACGTTCATTTAAATATATCGGATGGACACACGAAATACATAGAATCAGAAATTGGCCTTTTCTACTAACTTGAAAGACAGGGTTTAATAATGCTCATCTAATTAGTTAGGTATTTTATTTATATTTTGATCTATCCAGGAAAATTACTAATTATACTTACGATGAATAAAGATTTTTCCCAAATATTGAATGTGTGGAGTGGGATTTTAATGTTCCCAAAGATAATTTCGCACCTGTAAACAACGGGTCATATACAGATCGTGATACAAAAACAATCTGATGATTGCATTGTCCCATGAACGATTTACCTGACTTGGCATCACACGCCGCAGGGAGCAATATTGTATCGGGTACTACAGATAGTACATATTACACTTGCCCCCCTTGTGCAGTTAGGGAATACTTACAGCTGTCTATTGATTATATTAGCTTTTAACAATTAAGCTAAATGTTTATAATATCAAAACATAATTATTTTATGTTTTGTTATAAATGACACAAAATCTCTATAACACCAAAACTCTTATTTAAAAAATTATTTTATGATACTGCTAAACGATTACATTCAATAATGCTCATAAAAATTTTTAACTTTATAAAATATAAGTATATATATTTTTTCTATCAAGATGTATAAACGATGGTCTTTTTTCAGATTTAAATCACCTAATTTTGGTGCATTATATAAATGGTGTATTTAAATTATTTTACTCAACCTGACCATATTATTTGGTAGATAACATTAAGACAAAATTGTTAATGAAGTTAACATTAACCGCTTAACTTATGAACTGACTGTGTTTTATTTAGTTTACACTTTTGTTTTTTATTGATTAATATTATATTAATTTAAACTTTATGCACATTGTAGGTTAAATAAGATATGTGTTTTACAAAATGTAAAAAAAACATCATTTTAGGTAATAAAATAGAAGCAATAAAACGTTTTTCAAAATTTAATAACTCAAAAACATTAGTTATAATGAAAACTAGTAAAAGAACAATTGTAATATATAGATTACTGTGTTTATTTTATTTTACTTTGACAAACAAGAACGTGGTAAAATATGGTTAAAAAACCCTCTATCTATCATTTTAAAAGCAGTAATTGTGCATTAACAAGTTGTCGTGGTCGTTTTTAAGTGCAGATTAGTATTTAACTGATTATTGGATTTAAAAGCTGTAAATATTCCCTCATTACTGTCATTTCGAAACAGTCTGTATTGTACCATGCATAGACATTGTTATATAATTCGCAGCTTTTTTGGTATTATACTTTACGACCTAAACGTTGAAATCGCAGATGATATTTTTGTGGATCATTTAAAACAGGACTTCATTTGCACGAATAAGTTTACCAAAGGTAATTTCGGTTATTTGTTATTATTATATGTGAAAACATTGCATAAGTTCTTATAACGTTTCGATGATTGAAATCCACCTTGTTCCTCAGGTATAAACAACTAGTACAATAGCACAAGTTGCGGTAACGTAGTGTTATAGATTTTGTAACATATAATGATGCCAAATATAAAAAGTAACTTCAAATCACCCATCACTAGGAAAAACAGCCTCCTAAACAAAAAGGTTTGACAGTTTTAATTTAATAACTAATTTAGCGTAAAGTAACATTTTTCAAGAAATTAAAGATAGACGAACAATTTATTTTGATCTTAAAAATCATATGGTGAAGTTTGATTTAATTATGTACGGATTACCTGTTGAAGTTTGTAAGTGTTACATCAAAAAAGCCCATACTAATGGACACGCCTAGATTTTTTGCTTTTTCAATGAATTAAGATTTAATCATAAAAACTGTGTGACTCAGTCTGCGGCATAAAAAACAGTTGCTAGAAGCCACCATTATTAAAATCATTCAGAATTTCTGTGGTTTAAACTTGATTCAAGTTAAATTAATTTATTATCCCGTAGCAATTTTCTGTGCCTATAAAATGATTTCTCCAATTCCTGGTTTACAATCAATTAACACAAATACATGATTGCTTTACGAGTAATTATAATGTTAAAATCCTGTTTAAGTCTGCATAAATAGGACTACGATTAGGTAACGATAATTGTATCGTCTAACGAAAGAAATAGTTACTGTTTAAACGATCGCTATGCAACATTTAGAACGTAAAATGTGCTTATGATGAATACAGTCAAATAAACAAATATTATCATCAATAATTATGAAGGTAGTAATAGATAATATAAGTGTAAAAAATTATTAAACGTCCGAAATTCAAAGTAATCACACATAAGTACAATATTTTTATTCAATATTTACTAGAGAAAGTTGCTCTTTCGATTTCAAGGAAAGCTTAGTAACGTATACACTGAATTTGGAAGTACTAAGAAACGATAACCTGTGCAATCAAAAGGAGGACTGTTTTGTTGCAAGTAATAAATGATTTAATACAATTGAAAGATTTAGTTTCGTATTAAAATGTTCCATATGCTTGATAAAAGCTGCTTCTTTTCAAAACATTAATAATAACTCATACAATTTCAGACCATTACACATAACAAAAAATAGTCACAAGAACTTCCAGGAAGAAAATTCTCCCGACCTGATTCTCACAAGAAGTGCAGGCTTGATTAGTCTTTTTGCTAGTTCATCACCTCTATTAGGGTCCTTAGAAAAAAATGTAGGTTTAACTATTGTACGATTTGAAATGAATCCCATACTAATACATTTTTTTGAATGAACTTTTGGATAAAGTGTTATATTAAAAAATGTAAAATATAAATCTCAATATTTAGATTATATTTAATTAAAATTATAGATTTTCAAAATATATTTTAATAAAAAATTAACAAAAATTTAAAGGATTAAAATCAACTTTACTTTACAAATTTATTCTATTAAAATGCTGAAAAGATTTAGGTTACAAATAACTAAGTTTGAAATATTTTTAAAATGTATTTTCAAAAACATACTTTCTTTTTGTTGATATTAGACATTATAAGAAGCGTATTAAACGAAAAATACGACTATGAATAAAATTTATTTAATAGTTTTGGTAGTTATCCAGGTGGAAATACATAAAACATTAATTTGTTAATTATAATCTTCTTCTCTTTAATTTTTAAATGGTTGCTTAATGTAGGTTGGATAAATTTCTTAGTAGGAAAATGTGCAACAAATTAAATACTAAAAATTTTATATCTTTGTTGCTACTAACACGCGCATTAACTGTGTCTACCACATACAGGTACATTGATATAGTTTCCATGAAAATGATGACATCAATAATCAAACACTAATTGATTAAAAGATAATATAAGTAAAAGAAATAAATAGGTAATAAATAAGTAAAAAGGTACAAGCCAAAGTTTAAGATACACTATGGAGGTTTAACACATTCCTGATTACTACCAGAAGGATTTCTATATTGAAATATTGATTTAGAGATGACTGATATTTAGATTTGAACATTAAATTTCTCTTTTATTAAATTATTTTATGAACATTTCGATGATATTAGTTCCTGGTTTCTTTTAAATAAACATTAAATTTAAAAAATGTACAATATAAGAATAGATAATTTAAAGAGATAAAACATTAACACTATTGAATCAACCTTCTGTAAGTTATATTTAACCAACTCAAAAGAAGGCTTAATACAAGCAAAATATATTGATGATCTTAGAAAATACCTAAATACACAATAATTATTATGTATTTTGCCAATCTTTCAATAGTATCAGCAGATTGTTTCTATAACCACAATAAGTTCCCAAGTTCAGCTGATGATCAAAACCTGTAACCACTAACTAAATCCACTAACTATACTAATTTTTACTTACTATTTTCCTTAAAAAAATCATAATAATATGGTCTAAGTTAAAATTACATTTCTGTTTTAATATTTTATTAAAAGCAAAAACATAACTTCATTAGTATCGACTATAATGTATAACGGTAAAACCTTAGATTATGTTTTTTTTTATGAATAAAATTCAGTATATTAAAAGTAAATACAAAATGTTTAAGCTTTCTTACATTTTTACATGTTTCTTTTATACAAACCATAAAAGTATTGTGTAACAAAACACATCATACATCAAATATAGCATTTTCCACTTATTGAGGCATAAACAATATTTTGTTTGGTGTGCATTTTTTTAGGGCACAGTAGTACGTAGGCTATATACTATATAAAATAGCGATGAAAGGTCATGACTTTCATAAGGATTCGTAAGAAGACATGTGAAAGCCCGTATATATGATTTCCCCAGAGTAATATATAAGACAGAGACAGGAAGCCGCTCACAATTACATTATAAGCAGATTGAATTGACTCAAGACCTCTAAATTGAGTATAAAATAAGATTTCAGGCTCACTTGCTTTGACACAGCTTTATTTTACCGTGAATTACACGGTAATGGTACGAAAAGGCATTTGAAATATTGTTTAATATATTAGATTAAAAAGCATTTTTACTTATATACATATTACAATAAAGGTGCAATATTTACAGGTTTTATACAATTACTAAGTAAAATAATTGATATAATCAACTACTTCTTAGTAAACACACAATTAGCTAACCGACACAAATATAAACTTATATCCATAAAAATTATTATAACTAGTCATTACTGAAATCTAATTCTATGATTGTAAAATATTGGCTAGGCTACCAAATATTGGAATGATGCAGCTAAGCTCATCTGGAACATGCAGATAGGCAGCCTTTAAGTCCATTACATCAGAACGATGTACGAGGTTGTGACTCAGTTATACAGAGGAATGAAAGCCGTAATGTATGTATTGTTTATTTTGAGGTTGTAAATGAATGTTTAATCAATAAGGACTATAATAATGTTGAGGTAAGCTCCAGTTTACCTTCAACCCCGTGCAGCGTCTGGGATCTGGCGCTGTTACAGACCTGTTTGTCTGAAAAAGTTCTACAAAGTATCGGCATCACAAAAGCTGGAAACAAACTTGTTGCATCATCGTTTTGACATCAGGGACATCTAAATAAATAAATACAACGTGATCAAGGTAAAGAGGTATTCTCAATGTCTCAGCAGGTTCACAAATAAGTGCTGTATGAAGTGATAGACACGATATCAAAACACAGTAATGCATCCTAGTGCGCTACACATAACGTAGCTATGGTAGGATTTCCCTTGTCTAAGTTCTTCCTTTGAGAAAAAAAGAAACCACCTTGAGAAATTCTTTTTATGTTTTACTTACCACTATACCTGTATAGTTCTTCTCTGTTCAATTATTACGAGTATTAACTAGGCAAAACATTAGTCTTCATGCAAAAAATGTGTAAAAAATATTTAGTTAAAACTTTTTTAATAAAATAAATGACTTACTTATGAAATTAATTAAAACTTATATATATATATATGAAGAAGAAGGACTCATATCTCCATGGGAAGATGTAGTTAATTGTCAGTATAATATTTCAACGTCCACAGCACTAGGCCTGTCCTCCCTTTGCTTGTAGGGGGATAGCTTCTTGTTACCAACAATGTTATGTCAATAAAATCAAGTCATATGTAATACATAGCAATTACTATAATTACTATTAATTTCATTTTATTTTTGTACAATGTTTTTAATATTGAATAGATGTAGTTGTATAGAGTTTGGTTCGATAACAAAGCTACACAACGAGATAAACACATTCATTTAGGATGACCACAGACAAAAACAGATTCGTTATTATCAGGAAAACGGTCAATCTTCACGCGTTTGGTGGAATATAATACTGTTATCCTTCTATATGACATGACTTATATATAAAAAAAACTTAAAATAAATTTATGAAAATAAATAAAATCATAATCTGAATATCTTCTTGGAAAGTGAAGAATAAACAAGGAAACTTCCCTTCAATAACAAGACACCCTTTAATAGATTTAAGAATATAATTGTCATACTAGAGCTCTTTTTATTGGGTCCAATTAGGAAAATAACGAGTTTCTTTTTTGATAAAAATGTTTGTGTCTCGTTTTTACGATAGAGGGATAGATTCAACTGTAGACGGTATACAAAGTTTTTCCATTACTTATGCGCCAGAGACACTTATCCCACTCCAAGCAGGTCTCTAAATGCTATACTTGGTGATGTAACGAGTTAGAAACTATATTTTCCATAGTTTCAATAGCTCTAACTACGAAAATAATTACCAATAAGAAAACTCACTAAAGTTTGCATATACAGAACCACGAACACAACACTGAACAAAATTAGATTTAATTTATTCGATTCAATTAACTAACCCTTAAAATTCTACAATAAAGTGAAACCTAATCCACATATATGAAAGACTTTCCCCCTTCTGACCCACAGAAACGAGAAGTGTAACAATACCTTCGCAAACATGGAACAATAATGATATTACTCCATGACACCCCTACACCGTCATTGTGCCATGCCGTGATATATGTGGTAACATGTGTATATTAATAAACTGATACAATGACAGTTACTATATCTCTCCAGTCACAGTAAGATTCTTTATTTATACAACCCTCAGATTACAGTTTTTCAAAAGCAGCTACATCTGTAAGGCAACATAAAACCTCCTGTAATTATTCAAAGTAATTAAATTGTATAATACGAATAAATAACTGGTTCTTTACAGTAAATAACACAGAAAATATCGCTGTAAGCAGTCGTTCAAACCACCTAATCAATAAATATTTTCCGGAATGTACATTTACAAGATAATTTACATTTCTCTTACATTTCTACATACGGATTATTGTAGTGTTTAAATCAAAACCTTAAGCTTTTGCATTATTATAACTATTATTCTTATTGAGTTCCTGGCTTTATAGGTTATAAAATATTTAAATTCATGAGCATTTCTATATTAAAATGCATAAAACCATTGCATTAGTTATCAGCACTGTGATGAAAGTAAATCAGAAACGACCCATTGTATCTTATTGAAAGATTTTAACTTTTTAACATAGATATATGAAAAATTTGATTCTTTTAAGTAATTTATAAATAATAAAGTTCGATATCGAATCGTAAAACACAGTTTCTCCTCTCCTCATGGCACAAAGCGGATTCTGTTAGAAGATTGATACTGTCGTCAAAGACGTCATGTTATAACAAGCACAGTATCCTCTTTATACACGTTATCGATGGATAAATATTATTAAAACTTTTGAGTATCTAACGTTTGGGATAGTTGTGAATACAATTTTAATACTATCCCAAACTCAAATTACATGGAAATAATAATATTGACCATGATCGGACAAGATGTACAACGGATCCTATTATTCATATAAAATATTTGTAAAGAAATCAGATTTTGAGAAAAGGTGGCATCTGATCCGAAGATTATTAATCTTTGGCAGTTGAAATGTAATATTTCTCTCGTCTGTTAGAAGAAATAAAACAAAAAATTACGATTTTTAAAAATACAACACTGACTGCTGATGATCCATGCTACATTTTGAGTCTATAGCTCCTTTTGTTATGCTACATGTGTTACTATGTCGTTTGTTTAACATGAAAATATGATGGTACTAGTATTTTACGAATAGAAATACTCAACACTGTAAACAACGTATCATATACAAATCACGGTAAACAAACTGTCTGTTGATTGCGTTGTCCCATGAACGATTTACCTGCCCTGGCATCACACGCCGCAGGGAGCAATATTGTACCTGTCACTGCAGACCTTCCAATTACATTCTTACATAACCATTTATTAGTTTTTTTTTTACTTTACATGATTGTATTCACTTCTCCGATATTAAGGAATTGATGAGCAGAAACCTACAACTAAAAAATGTAGAAAATATGAAGAAATATTGAACATATTTACCGAGGCTTGTTTTTTAGTGTAGACTCTTTCAAAGAAAGTTTTATATCTTTATGCACAGGGTGTTACAAATTACACTAACAAACTTTGCTGTATCATTTCCTATATCAAACTAAGTAAGAAACATTATTTAAAGTTAAAGTTCGATATTTAAATTCATTCAAAATGTATTATTGTCGTCTTACTGCTAATCAGCTTATCATTATATTTAAAGTGATTATTTCAAGTTAATTGTTATAATGTGCAATTTTGGGATATCTTGCACTTCGTGAAACAAGTTTGTTATCGGTATAATAAGGCTACACGAAAATTAAAGTTTTTCTACAATTAATAATTTTTAATAAAATTTTAAGAGAAAAAAACTATAATCTTGTTTCGTTTACCGAATTAGAAGCAATTTTTATGCACACATTCCCTTACAACCAAACGTAATATACGTTATAGTATTATGAAATTGCCCTCACAAGTCATTGTGGTCGCATACAAACTAATATATTGTAAATAACATTATATTACATCAAATTGAAATTTTTCTTCCACGCTTAAAAAATATTATTGGTGCCGGAACAGTATTATATGTTATTGCTGGTCACTATTGATTTGAAAACCTTGTTCAACCTTTTACACACTCATTTCACAAAAAAATTAACAATATTTTTTAATTGTTATAGTGTTGATTTTGAAAAAAAAATTTTTTTTTATTTCTTGCGTTTCGTTAAAAACTGATTTTCTCAAGAAGGTGTTAACAAAAATAACCAACGACTAATACAAATAAATAATCAGCTATATAAAAAGTATAAGAAAACATTTGTAAATCGTTATTTAATATTGTTTTGGAAACAGAAACTCGTGCACTATTATATATTATTGTAACATTCTAATATATTTCCGATATATAAAACATGCGAGTTCTGTAACTGAGAAGTATTGGATTTCTCTTGTCAATATGTAACAGTAGAACCTATGCGTCCTAACAATATTAAATCTGCGGTATATCCAGAGAACGTTATTGTTGATACTCGGAAATCAGAAATCAGAAATTCTTTATTGTCAGACAGTAGAACACTGCAAAATAGCGTCAACAATATTATGTAATAGTTAATTACATTAAGTTATTTTCAGAATAGCCCAATAAAATTAAATATAAAAACGTCAGATTAATTTAAACAGCACTAAAGTTTTTGTCAATGCTAAAATAAATCAAACTAAAGCTTACATAGGTGGCTAGTCTTAGCATAAAGCTTAATATAAGCTAGTCTGACCAGAGCACTCGACAAAGTCCCTGACACTGTAGTAAGCCCGCTGTACCAAATACCGCTTGACCTCCCTCTCAAAAGAAGGATTTGTTTTTTGTTTTCATAGAGTCTGTGAGTGCATTATATAGTTTAATGCCGCTGGTTAATAAATGTCTTTCAAAAATACTTGTTCTATGGGCAGGAATGGTAATCATATTGGAGTGACGTAGATTGTGACGATGTAGGGGATTTTGAGATTTGAAAAGGTGGAGGTTTTTGTGAACAAATGTCACGCAGTACAAGATATAAATCGATGGGAATGTTAGAACCTTTGCCTCCCTAAAAAGCGACCTACAAGAAGTTCTACACGGTTTCCCAAAAACCGCTCTCAACGCCCTTTTCTGGAGTTTAAAAACGAATTTTGTACGTACACTTTCACATCCCCAAATGACTACAGCATATGTGAGAAAGGGGTAGATAAGCCCATAGTAAGCAGCCAAGGTCACTCTGGTATCAGCAAACTTTGACAGGTTTCTAATAACAAAAATCCCCGAGCTTAGTTTCCTACAAACGAGCTCAATATGATCGTGGAAGCTTAATTTATTGTCAATCTGAACGCCTAGAAACTTTAGCGACTTACCAGATGAAATCTCTTCATCCCCCAAGTGGAATGGAATTTGCTCAAAATCCTGAGAACTTCTGATAGAAAAATGGATCATTTGAGTTTTCTCGTTATTTCCTTCGAGCTGGTTATGCTGAAACCACTGGGATATTTTTTGTGCTTCTTCAGAAGCCAGAGTCATGAGGTCCAAGTGGTTTGGGGCTTTCACTGTGAGGGATGTATCGTCTGCAAAAAGACAAATTTTGGCATTGGGACCAGAAATGCAATTTGGGAGGTCATTCACAAACAAGAGGAACAGGATTGGTCCCAGTACTGAACCCTGCGGGACTCCTCTTATTACCTCACATGGTTTTGACGAGGCTGTTCTTTGACAGCTATAGCTGTCCAAAAAAGGAAGCTGAACTGATTGCGTCCTCCCACGCAGGTAAGATGAAATCCAACAGTACGATGCACCTCTAATGCCAAGTAAGTGAAGTTTTTTTAGCAAAATTTTATGATTAACCATATCAAAGGCCTTGTTCAAGTCGAAAAACAATCCCATAGCTAAATTGCCCGAGTCCAGAGCCTGTGTCAAAAATGAAATAACAGAGTCAACTGCGTCAGTGGTTGATTTTCCTTTAATGAAACCAAACTGACTTGCAGAAAGAACTCCGTTTCTCGCCAGAAAAAGACAACAACCTATCCAGAAATATTCTTTCAAATATCTTAGAAAAGGTTGTAACCATCGAAATAGGTCTGAAGTTACTACAAACGTTCCTAGCTCCTCTCTTGTAGAGAGGGTGGACTATAGCGTGTTTTTGTGAATTAGGAAATTCACCCACTGAAAAAGATAAATTAATTAAATAAGCAAGTGGGGAAGAAATTAAATCATGGATCTGCCTGAAAAGCTTAGACGATATTCCATCATTTCCACAAGATGGCTTAGGATTTAAAGCAAGTATCACACGCGATACTTCTTGCTCTGTGGTGGGGGACAAGAACAACGACTTGGTTACAGATTGTGGTGTAGTAGTTTGTGTTGACTCGCTTAGGCCATGAGAAATATTTCCACTGGTGTCATGGTATTGACCAATAGTCGAGAAGAAGTTGTTAAACATATTGGCAACCCTGACAGGATGTGACCTCGGGAACTGATGTGCCCACAATACACCTTAATACACTCTGGGTTATTGTGTCGGTATTGTGGTGAGAGCTCAATGTTGGGATCTTAGAGTAAAATATATTTGCTGGATAATACTTGTATCATTACTGAATATTTAGGAACATTAAAATGTACATCGGTTTTGGTTAATGAACTGTTTTTTTTTTATGAATGGGTAATATTGTTTATTGAGGTGAATAGTTTGACACGACTTTATAATACGAATCGATGACGTTAAAATGTGCTACTCTTGCTCGCACTATGATTATTTACATTTAAAATGTTTTACGATAACCCTCATGTTCATGTTTGACATTATACGTTAATTTAAAACCTTTATGATAATCTAATTGTAGTTCACAGCCATTGCGTGGTCCTGAAAATGAAGTGATTTGAAAAAATGTTTGTTCTTTAATTCAAATTTTTCTTGAAGAATTAATTTTCTAGTAGACAGTAATTACTACGATCAAGATAAAACCTGTTAAAATGCCAGATCGGGTAAGGACATGTTCGCAGCTTGGCGCGTTGCGGCACGCTCGTCCACCCGCGCATGCTCACCAACTCCAACAGACGGAGCGACCATCTAAGTCTTCGAGTTATGATCAAAACGTTAAGACATAAGGAATGCCGATATATTGCCTTTAATTGCTACTGATGGATATGAACTGTTATTCGCAAAAGGAAAGGATTATATAATGAGTTCATTATTAAGTCCTGAACACCTAATTCGGTTGTCTATCTTTACTTAACGTTCGTTTTACGGATCTAACACATGCACATTGTTCTGGTTGTTATTGTGCTCCTACTTCTCTTACTGACTTACTTAACCTACGTTCGTGTAAGGTGGATTTAACGTTTAAGAAATGTTAAGGTGTATTTTTACATGTCTCACGAAACTTATGTTCGTGTGATAGGGACCTATAATAAAAATATTGTATTCGTGATCTTTTACTTATTTACTCTATTACTTAAGTTTTGTTCGTACGATATGGACCTAGTAAATAAAATCATCTTCTTAACATACTTTATTTGCTTTCTATATTAACCTACTATCGTGCAATATAAACTTAACACATCAAGTATTAGTCTTAGGCTCATTTTACTTGTCTTCCTTAGCCTTTTTTGTGTAATGCTGATATACAGTTTATTTTAGCATTCTTAACTTTACGTACTATCTGCATTAACACGTACTGTACGTTATCAAGCAATGTGTACCTAACACTAACTATTGTTCATAACGTATTACTCACTTAAGTAAAATATCCAAGCAACCTATCTATATGTGAACGTTTGAGATAGCTTTTTTTTTACAAAAAAATAAATAAGTAGTGTAGTTTAGATTTTGGTAGAATCCATTTTCTACGATAAGTAATAAAATTAATTTTTAATATGGTACAATTGGGTAAAAATGCTTAATTTCTTAAAGACTATTCAGAAAATAATAATATATTAAACGCTTTAATGTTAAAACCATCTTATGTGATACTAATATATCTGAACCCTACCACAAATTTTAGACACTCAGACCGAACCAATGTTTGATAGAAGTCATCCTGGTAACACAAAACAAGCTTAATACATTACATTACAATACATGTAATATGAAGGAAACAGGATTTTTCCGGACATTTGCCATCGTTAAGTGAAACAAGAAAACAGTAACACTACGTTTCGAACACTACATTTCACTGTGGCACAAAAATCGGTAAAGGCACTGGATTTCGTAACTGGGATTGAGTCGGCTGTTTCACAGTTACCTGAGGAACAGGGTGACCGCTTCCGCTGCGAGGCCAGTCTTTTACTCAGAAAAATTCCTCCCACAAAACCCAATTTAACAATAGAGGAGAAAAAGGCCAGGTCGATCCTTGGGAAAGATGACACGGTCAAAATCTTACCTGCCGACAAAGGCAACGCTACTGTGGTACTTGACTCAGTAGCGTATAAAGAAAAGATTGCGGAAACTTTAAATACTGGCAAATATACAGTTTTAAATAAAGACCCGACTGATTCATTTGAACGCAAAGTAGCAAACACCTTAAGAAAACATAAAGAATTTTTTTCAGATAAATTTAGATCTAAATTAACTCCTCACCACTCCAAAATCCCCCACATGTATGGCCTTCCCAAAATCCACAAACCTACCATCCCTCTCCGGCCCATCATTAGTTCTCGTGATTCACCTTGCAGGGAATTGTCTAAAGTCCTCTTGGACATCTTAACACCATTGGTAGGAAAAACTGACTCTTTCATCAAAAATTCCAGGGATTTCGTAGAGAAGTCAAAATCCCTAAAGTTGACTGAAACTGACAAACTGGTAAGTTTTGATGTCGAAAGTCTATTTACAAATGTACCAGTTCCAGAAACTCTCGGAATTATTAAATCACGTCTCAAAGAAGACCAAACATTAAAGGATAGAACTAAACTTCCCGTGCCAGTAATTATGGAACTGTTAGAACTATGCACTCAATGCAATTATTTTGAGTTAGAGGGTAAAATTTACCGTCAAGATGAGGGGATGGCAATGGGTTCTCCACTGTCTCCTATTTTCGCCAATATCTTTATGGAGGAATTCGAGCGAAAAGCTTTGGCTTCAGCTCAGTTCAAACCGAAGATTTGGTGGAGGTATGTGGATGATACCTTTGTTATTTTTTCTCATGGAGACATTGAATTAAATAATTTTTTGAATCACATTAATAGTATTTCTCCTTCCATCCGCCTCACAATGGAAGTGGAAGTCCAAAACAAGCTTCCCTTTTTGGATGTGTGTGTATTAAGAGATAGGGATGTCCTTAAGACAACTGTTTTTCGAAAGATAACACACACAGGAAAATATTTAAATTATCAATCCAACCATCAAAAATCTGTCAAAGAAGGAGTAGCCTACTCGTTGTTTGATAGAGCAAAGAGCTTGTGCTCAGATAAAGATGGACTAAAAGAAGAATTTAAGAAAATTGAATCGGATCTCAGAAGCAATGGATACCCTCAATTAGTAATTAATAAGTGCAAACGAACCAGAAGAATCATTCCTGAGTCAGAAAAACAGAATTGTGATAAATTTGCGTTTATGTCAATCCCTTATGTGCCGGGATTATCGGAGAAAATTAGAAGAGTAGGTAGAAAGTACAACATTAGAACCGCGTTTAAAACACACAACACTCTTAGACAAAGTCTCGTAAAAACAAAAACCAAAAAATGGCACACAGGATTCCAAAAACTGTGTTTACAGTATAAAATGTAGCTGCAATAGGGAATACATAGGCGAGACAAAAAGACCACTAAACATAAGGATAAAAGAACACAAAGAAAACACGAGAAAGGGTTTCACAGAAAAGTCAAAAATTGCACACCATTGTTGGTCCGAAGACCATCATATGAATTGGGATGAAGCCCACATAATACATCGGGAACCACATTTCTTCAAAAGGAAATTAATTGAGGCAACATACATTAAATTGGCAGACCAACCAATCAGTCAACCATCAGTCGAGATTAGGCCGCTTTGGTTGCCAATTCTAAAAAATGAACTAAAGAGAATACCAGAAGTATCAAACGGATCGGATATTTGCAATAAACCAATGCGGAGTCACAATATGGTTTTAAGAAGTTCATCTCGCATGAACCAATAATAACGAAAGGGCCCATTCCTGTTCCCCTTCCCTTGTATTTCCGCCATCTTGTTTTAGCCGGCCGTCACGATTACCATTGGCTACCCTCTGGTCAGTCGTAAATGGTTAGTAGACGAGTGAAGACATATTGTGACCTGTATTCCGTAGTTTAGTTTAATGATTGGTGTTTTGTATAGTTTTTTTATTAAGTGCATGTCTTTAGTGTTAGTGAAGTTGACATACAACATGTAGGTTGTGATTCCTGACTCAGGCGTGCCACAACGCTTTAGTAAGATTTGTTTATTTTAACCTAGTTTGTAATTATGTATTAGGTTAGTTCTTTACCTGAAGAAGAGATCAGATTGCAGATCTCGAAACGTAGTGTTACTGTTTTCTTGTTTCACTTAACGATGGCAAATGTCCGGAAAAATCCTGTTTCCTTCACAATCCTTCCATCGTCAAAAATAACCTTCAAACATGTAATATAATACATTCTTAATTGTAACGGATTTTGTTCAGAAAATACGCGTCAAGCCATATTTTTATAAATAACACTAAATTTTTTCATGAATTAGATTTTAGAATTTTTATTAATTTTAAATATCATTAGTTGAAAGTTTTCCACAATGGCAGTAGAAAAATTGTAATCAAACCATTTTGCAAACAATCGAGCACGCACGTGTGACTTAACAATACGTGGCGTGGCGTACTATATCTTCTGCTGTATGTAAAAAATCTCCAGAGAAGCAAGAAGTCCACATAGACAAAACACATTATCCTATATGGAATTCAAAGTGCCCCTGTTTTTAAACGTAGGGAACTTTCATATATTTGGATTTATCAGAATAGAATGGAATTCATTTTATTCACCAATAATACATGCATTTGGCCCCGCTAAGTTAGAACTTGTCAGCAGGGTCCAATAATACTAGTTTTTATATACTAGTGGAGAAATACATACAATTATTAATATACAATATAAGTGATAGAAAAGTACAATCTATGCAGTCTACTAGTGGCTCAATAAAAAAGAAGCTACTGATGTTGAAAAAGAAAAAAGAAAACTACTCTAACACCACCTGAAAATGGTAGCGGTGTTATATTGCATTTATAAATAATAGTTTAGCTTACATTAAATTTACTTATATTTATTTGATATAAGAATCATGTGAGGGTAGGCTATACCGTATCCAGTGTGCACGGTCTCCGGTCTCTCCCACTACAAAAAACAAATAATGAAATTAAAGATATCAGTAAACTTTAAAACTTTTATATCTTAACGTAATTTTTACAGACCACCCGAACTACGGGTTGTTCTATCCGTAAACCGCAGCTCAAAGATATCCAATTGTTTATGAGTATCCAATAATAAGCAAACTTTTGCATCTGATTGAAATGATAACGTTTTTGTTCCTCAGTAATTGCACGTTATCTTTTTATTCAGCCCTGGATCCTTTTCATAACTAAACTGTAATATTAGACTCGTCTTATAGTAAAACAAATGTAAGTCCCTTGTAAGATTAGGGATTTAAGGGCTAAGAGACAGAGTTAAAAAGCTGATGCTCCCCCAGTTTCCCTACTAATCAATAAATATATAAAACTAGTTTTTAAGGTGGAGGGCATTGATTATTGCTATGTCAATCACCAGGTTTATCGAGATAAATAAATGTGCCTGATGAACTTTTTCCTTAGGCCACGCTTTGTTATCTTGGCCAAAGACATTGCAGTACAAGGAATATAATTTAGATCCTTTTATGAAGTCGGTAACTTACGTTTAGATCCCCACCACAACTTATGTTACCATCGATTTCCTTTTTCTTTAGGTACACTCCTCTTTTGTATTTTTCAAAAACTACGTCATGCGTACACAGTCAAAGTTTCCATTCAATGATCCTGGTCCATGTTGTTTTTTTTGTGCCTGAAGAAAAGTTTGGAAACTGCAGTCACCTGCAATTTTGGTTTCACTGAAAAGTAAAGGAATATGAATATCGTAGCATAGACTAAGATCCCTTCTAAAATACGAAACACTATTGTAGATAGACTCTGTTATACTATAGAAGTACATGTAGTATAACAAGCAGAGGCAATCCCTGAGCAGCGGACGTTGAAATATTTTAGGGATAATTAATTACGTCTTCCCAAGAAGCCAAAAGTCCCTCTGCTCCTTATATGTATTTTTCAACGTTACCAATACATTATTTTGGTATTGGATAGTAATATTTTATGTAATAAACACATTAAAATTAAAAAATACTTATTTTACAGTTTTAGTAGGGTGTAGTCCGATCATTGCTTGTGTTTACAGGGCAATCAGAGTCTTAATTACAATAAGAGCGATAAGCAATCAGAGCGATAAGCAATCAGAGTTCTGACAGCTTTGACGATCCTGATCCTTCACCACTGAGCTCAAACGGCTCATTTGTACCGTTTTTTATAGCACATATATTTTAAATTTATATGGAGCAAATACTTTATAAATTAAACAACTTTTCGGAAATACTTGCTTTATTCCGAAATTTAAGTTCACCCAAAAGTTTACAAAGTTTACAAACTTTTGATTCAATTTTCTTCAAATGTCACTCAATCGAACAAATCTAATTAAGAGTCTGAATAAAAGATATTAAAATTAAAATTAAACTAAAAATGTATACTTCTCCAAAAATGGCTTAAATTAACAAAACAAAATAAAAAGTTCTCTTCTCAAAATACTCAAAATTAATATAACACAAAACTTGATATTTACTTTATGACCAAAATTTAATTCACAATACTTCAAAAAATTGAATTAAATTTTCAGACTCTGAAAGATGGGAAACTTTAGAAATTTTAATTACAGTATTATAAAAAAAAAGATATTAACTATACGCTGGTACGGGACTTACTACTTTGAAGATTACGGAGGCAGATCGCAAAATAAAACGCACTAAAAATTTAAATACTTGAACTTGAATTTACACGCGATAAATAATTACTCTAAATCCCAACTATAGGGTTAGAGGAAGAAAACTTCAGCTTCGACCGGTACACCTTCTCGTCGTGGCTTCAAGACTCGACTGACTACTTCTGACCCTCTCCAGGCTTGCCGGGTCGGAACGTAGACCGATCAGCTGATTACCGGTTCAACTAAACAAACAATGTCCACGCACCGCGTCTAGTTAACAGGAGCCTACTTCCTACCGTGATTCAGCATAAAGAATTAGAACTATGGTACATATTTACAATCAACTCCAGTGGGGTTTTACCTGTATCCGCTCAGAGGCTTTGGATGGTGGTTCAAGGAACATTAAAGGACATATTATTTTCTTTACAAAGATATTTTTTTACAAACCAACCAAACTATATTGTACTTAAATAAATACAATATTGTATATTGTTCTAAATTAAATTACCTGATATTAATAAAACCTTTTAAGTATCATTATAGTTTTTAGCAACATTTAAAATTTAATACATTTAGATTAATATTATATACAATATAATACTTTAAATACAAAAGAATTTGTATTTGTTATAGATGGAGAACTTCATAAAGCTGAATTGTAACAGGTAAACTTATTTTATTTTATTATAATTACATACAATCTAGGGTTAGTATACTGTATCTGTACTCCTCAAACTCTCTCTGCTCCATTATTTGCGTATTTCCTTATGAGTAGAGATTACATCTTGTGTTACAAATTGATATGAACATTTCAAGTTCGATTATAAGGCCGATCTGCCATAATGTAGTTATGTCCTAATAGTTCAATGCTCGCCAACAACCACCCAGTTCGTAAACAAGTAAACTTAAATTTCTAACCGTGAAAATTTGGGATTCAAACATAATTTGCTGAAGTTTAAAAGTGACATTCAAGCTTTCTCATAACAAAAACGGATAATCTTAACTGCAGAACACTGTAGGTTCTGTAGAACAGAAAAACTTTATATATTAAATATTAAGTTATAAAAAGTAGTGGCAACCTCTGAAAACTTACTAAGGTAGGAATATGCATTAACCGGTTATAATCCATGAGACGAGATAATATTTACACTGTACCTGTACAAGGACTCATAAAGGAAATAAAATCGTTTTCAGCCAAGCTAATTTTGGTGGAAGTAGAAATGAGAAGGTTTTAATAGTCTTAATAATAAATGATGGTATTTTTATTGACATAATATTTTTCTTAGGTTGACATACTTCAAGGCAACGTCTGGTACAAGTTGATACGTTATAAAAAGCTATAACATTTTGTCATGGAAAATGTTGTATTAGAACTAATATTCCACATAATAACGGTTTTAGATTTGCGTACATTCAATTGACGCGTGCGACTTCTGTAATACCGATTAAATATAGAATAAAATAAACTTTATTTCTCATAAATATGCACATATTCCAACATACTCAATACAAATATACAACAAATATAACTGCAAACCACATACATAGCAAAATAATCTTGTGCATAGCACGCGATTACAGAGTATATCAGTACTGGCTGACCTTGACACATTAACATTCGTACCACACATACATGCATACATATACTGAGAAACAAAGTATTGGCCTCAGAGGCAAAGCCTGTTTTGAGGCATTTACATAATTCATAGAAATAAAGAACTAGCAGTGATAGAACAACAATGTTACATTTTCAAATATTATAACATAATCCTAAAACCCTCTTTCCAACAAAATTCATTCAGATTCATACTTGCAAGATAAACAGATAAATCACACATACACTAATTATATAAAATAAATTATAAATTATAATCCTCATTATATCTACATCTATTTTAAACAAATAATATCTATTGTACAATTTCCTATACCCATGCATACATATCCATGCATCTTACCTTTTAAACTGTTTTAATATTTTATTTCTCCAAATAAGTAACAAGATTTCGTTTTTATTGCCAAATTTAAAACATGGAAATCTTGTTTGCTTCTCTCATACGATCTAAATTCAAGTGTACAAGGATTAAAATGCTTAATTTTTAATAACACCATATTGTTTTTATTTAGTTAGATAAGAACATGTATTGTCCCTGCATTTGCGTTTCTGTACGTAAAATTAAATTACTGTCTGTTGAGAACAGGGTTTTAATACAAGATTAAAGAGCAGATAACAAAACATTAAATACTGAAATGTACTTTCTAAGATGAATTAGTTCATCTACAGTGCATCTATGAAAGATTTTATAACAGTATAATTTTACCACTAATGAAATGTGTCCAGCATTGTATTTAATTATAATTTAACTCTAGTTTTCCAGTTGCTTAATGTTTTATTCCTTGGTACGCTATTGCAACAGAAAACACAGGAATATTTACAATTAACTATTATTTTAAGAACAAAATATTAATGTTTTACTAATTTTTAAGATCGTGTAATATTAATAAATATATTAATGATAACAATTTTTAATTTTTTGTTTCTTATTGCTTCGGAAGCGAAAATTAACGGAAACAGCCTGTCATTACGTAATTACATCGTTAAAGACTTTAACAATTTACGTACAAGTTAAAAAGTTGAATATTTATATTGTATTCTAATTGTTAGCTTTACGTCACAATTATTTATGAAATTAGTATTTTCCTTTATTTATTATGCTCAACATTTGAAATTTACTGATACTGGAAAATTCTTTATTGAAAATATTGTATCCAGTAATTTTGTCTAACAGGCTGTACTGGCGGCTTGATTGAAGTCTTATATTATAATGTTAAATTGCATTGTTAGGCAGCTTTTAGAAACTTTGTAATGTACAGCCGTATAACTATGGGAGATCTCTGATTTTGAAGGTAAATTTTAAAGGAATATACAAAGTTTTTTATAAGTATTTTTGCAGGTAATTATAAAAAATTCTCATTCTTTCTTTTGCTAGATTGTCTAAATTTTCATAAGTATGAAATGAGACTAATTATATCTTAAATATGAGACATATTCTATAACGCTATAATCTAACAAATAGCGCACTAATTATAATTCATATATGAGACATATTCCATAACGCTAAAATCTAACATATAGCGCACTAATTACAATTCAAATATGAGACATATTCCATACTCCATAACATATGGCGCACTAATTACGACTTACGTATGAGACACGTACCATAACGCTACAATATAACACATGGCACACTAATTACGTCTTATATATTAAACATATACAATAACGCTACAATCTAGCATACGGCACCTTAAAATGTCCTAAATATGAGACACATTTTATAACGCTGCTGCTATAGATATAGGCCTATTATAATACATAGGCATAGAGTTTTACGAGATTTGGTATTGCTTTATCGAAAAACACCCAAAGTTGCTTTGCTACATACGGCTCATAATTCACAGAAGAAGGTCCAATAGTTTCCGCGATATACAGAGTTTAATACAAGCATTCGTCAATTTGATTACTATTTTATTTTATTTATCATTAGATTCTATTGGTCTATACAGAATAATTTTAAAAGTATCTTATCCTAGATGACTTTTTTTAGAGTAATCGTTCATGTATTTTAAATTAATTAATCTATACAGATTTGGTTTATACTATGATGATTATCGATTTACACCAACTTCAATCTTAAGGTTACAACAAAGCAGGCCAGGGAGGTTATTGTTAGACATATCGTATCATATTGTACATGCTTAAACACTAAGCTCAGTTTTAGGACCAATTATGTTGTACACATAAAATTGTGTATAATGTGTTTTCTGATAATTATATTCTTAAATTTCACTGATTAAACGATCTTTAAAATGCTCGATTCATATATTTGTTTATATACAGTGAAATAATAAATAATGATTACCCAAATCAAATAAAAAATTAATTTAAAACTAATAAATATTTTATCTATAAATATGATTTTCCGTTCAAAAAGAATGTTGTTACAATTAAGAACGCTTAATCTATTTTACGTACTCGATGGATATAAGTAATCGGCCTTAAGGTAACTAAAGTAATATCGTGTATAGTTAATATGAACGATAACTTCCTCCATGTATGTACATTGTCACAAATCCTGTGCCCCAAAATTTAATATCTACAGAGATAAGATAAAAAATGAATATAATACCGTTGGTTCTTGATTAAAGGCAATTATGTGATGAGTACAAACCAAAAACGTTTCCGTGTTATGTAATGTTTAACTTTTATAATATACATTATTCACTAGGATATTTTGAAATACTTTTCTCAAGCTGAATAAAACTTATTTAATACATTATTGCACATTTACAGAGCACAGTAATGCTTCTCCCAGTTGAGGTTTAGGTTATAAAACACAACGTGGTTCGTATAGACTGCCTACAGATGACAACCAAGTCATAAACTGTAGCCTGTAAGTTAGCTTTTGTCGATAATGCTTTTGACGATAAAAACGTTGAGTATGTCATGCATTTTTACGTGAGAAAGTTTAGTCTAACTACGATTAGGCTATTTTATATACCATTTTAATATTCCAAATCCTATTAATAGCTCCGTTTTTTTAAATCTTAAGGTAGTTTTTCACCTTTAAATATTTTATAGTGAATTCTAAAGTAATTAAGAGTAACTTCGAAGCTTATGAAGAGTTCACAAATGAGATATTTTATAAATAGGGTATAAACTTACTACATTTTATCCACGCTCAATTCTCAAGTCAGATTTTACAAACCCATATTCAGGTTGCCTGGTTAAAAAATTAATATACATTTTTGGTCTGTTAAAAATCAATTAAATATTCTATTAGGCTATATTACAAATTCATCGCAGTTTTTATTATCAAATCCATATGCCTTCAATATGAGTAACAAATTTATTGATCGAGTTTTCATTCTACGACATAAATTTTGGTCTCTCCCTTTAAAATATATACCTCATCTTACTATAACTATAACTATGTACAATTGACTGGAATCGTAAATAGTAATCGTAAATACACGTTGAGATTTATTAAAATACGCTTAACTCAAATTTAGACGTTTTTTTGTAAGGATCAGTGAATACATAATAAAATCGTCCTTTTTTCACAACGTAATGAAATATAAACAACTTTAATATGCATTAACAGATTCACAAACAGTGTAGGTAAGATTGTATTACACCTCGCATGTATACTTTAGGTCGTACTATGCCGTCTGCATGAATGTGTTTCAACATTAAACATACGCTAAGTCGTTAAAGTTAAGTTCTATAATCAATGACTGTAAAGTACATAACGCTGATAATAAAAGTTGATGTATGCTTATTAACTAATATCATCATGAGATAGTAGGTGGAGTGTGTAAATGAAGTGAAACTTAGTTGTTTTAGAACAATACTTAAACTTTGGTTTAATACTTTAACAATACTTTAAACAACAAGGTTTAATTTTGCAAACACTCTGTGCAATTACAACGCTAAACTGATTACGTGACTATAGCACTTCCGTGTGCTGTATAGACGTTGTATTAGTATGTGGGTAAGTAAATTTGTCTAAAAGTATTTTCTGGTAGCTAAAAAGATCCAGACACTAATAATTTAGCAGGACGTGTCGGTTCATGTCGCATTGGCGAGAAATGTATTAAGCTTTTGTTGATCATTGATCAGTTAGCTAACGAGACCAGTCTATGTTGCTTTATTACTCATCACAGAAATGTTTAATCAACTGTACTCAGATGGTAAATAAACGTATACTAAGGCTGCCACTCAATGACAATAATAACTGGCTAATTTTACTTGACATTAAAATATGATATACGATGTATGGATTGAATCCCCCAAAGAACAGTTAGTAATGCAACGAAGTATATATGAATAGTATTAAAAATGTGGAACACATGGAAAGTGACAAATAAATAAGAAGTAAGACATATTAATAAACAGCAGTAGATTACATTCAGAAATTGGAATCTTTTGGCTTTAAAATCCCAGGAAACCGAAAATAAAGAGTATCAGAACAGTGGAGTAGTGACCTTGAATGGACTACTAATAAAAACTTACAAGATGACAGCCATTCTTATTAGAGCAAACTTTTAAATGAACTAATTTCTAGCTTAGACGCAAACTGATATACTCGTATGTGCTTTCACATATATTATATAATTATAAAACCAGTTGTTTATACATTTTCTCAATATTTCTTAATGTTTTAAGACAGAAACTCTTCAAAATTTCGAAAAAAAGTATCGTATATCTCCATTATTATGTACCATAACAAAAAAAATATTGTAGAATATTAGGGTCATTTACAATAATGTTAGTCCAAACATATTTTTTTATATGACGTTTGGTTTCAAGATGACAAGCGTACACAGTTTGAACTAGTATAATTCCACGATAACAGTGATCACTACCGTATCTCCTTTGTGTTTTTGTTTTTGTTACGGCTATAATATTAACATGCGAGCCAACATTGTGAGTAATTATTTCATCAGTGTTGTACAAACCAAAAATAAAACTAAATATACATCTTCAGTTTGACATTCGACATGGTGGCCTGATATTCATATTTCTCCTGGCTGATTCAAAAGGAATTCAGTTTTTAAAGAGAGGCTCATCTCGGTTTTAGCCTTTTTCTGCGCTTCCTCGTAGACTTCTTGTCCTGTTCAAGGAACAAAGCAAGGTGGAGAGTCAGTATATTAAATGGTGTACAATACTGATATAAAGTGGAATGGTCACAGACAGAACCTACACCCAAACTCAGACCCTAATTGCGAATCCCTAGATCGCTGTCCCTATTAATTACCATCCCGTTGAAGTCATAACCATATACAAAGTATGTTGTTCGTATTTATCTCCTTATAGCCATACTTTACTATGAGAAAATTGTATAGATTTTTTACAAACGGAGAACAAAGCAATCTAGTACAAAGTAACAGTATGAACACAATATACGTGTTTAAATTGATAATGTAAACGAAATTTACAAGAACATTACTTACTACGAAATAAACGGTTGACAGAACTTAACGTCCAGTCAAAAAGAGAAATGGACAGAACTGGGTACACTACACAAAGTAAACAAGCTTTGAGGTCGGAGCCGTGGTTGCTGTGTCGAGTGACCTCAAACTACAGCCGTGGTATGTAGTCACGTGATTGTGACATGGTCAACCTCAGCTTCCCTCAGGTTACGTTTCAATAAACATCTAAGAGAGTTTGACCATCCCAATTTTCCATGTATTCTATTTTGAGATATATATTATATTTCTAGTGAATTAGTTAAAATCGGACTTTTTCCTTTAACAAAACTACATGGAAATTTTTCCATAAATGTTATGATTTATAGTTATGCTTCTTTATAAGTCACAGATAAATACGAATATTTTAAGTCTAGCAGATAGCTTTGAAATGTATGCTAATTTTCTAAAGGATACGAAGCAAAATATATTGTTAATGATAGATAATAATGTTTTTCTTTGTTATAGAATTTTTCTTTTAATGCCCTAACTTAATTAAAGTACAATTTTGGAAACTTACACAGTAAAAATATGCCGAGGCGAGGCAGGAAAAAATCTCATTGAAAGACTTGTATAATTATATAATTACAATTTTTAGAGATCTATCTTTTAAATTTATTAGAGCATTCACGGTGTAATGAAATACATTTCTTTTTTAAAGTAAAAAGTAAGCAAACAGCTCTTGGAGTGGCTGAAATGTTACATAAAAATGTATACTTGATCTCCTATACTTATATTTAATAACATGATAATAACAATAATATTAATCAATTTGCATATATTTAACACAATTTCACATGAACAATTATAAGGCTATACTTGGATCAGCCATTAGAATTATCTTTTGTCTACGTAGTTCTTAAATGTCTTTAAGCTTAATCTAATAACTTGTAAATACGGTTGTACCTGATTAGTTCATAACATTGATTCTTCCTTCAAGTTCTCCATAAAATAAGTTTCATAGTTTTCAATATGTATTAACAATTAAATGTGTGACTTATATTTTAGACACTAGCTGTAACACAAGTAACGTAATCCTACATCGTCGGTTACAAGATGCAATGCTCTAGCATGGAATGTACATATGCTCTGTGTTTTACAGAATACTATAAAGTTGACTAGATCACTGTTACGGGAAAATACAAATCATCGTTTACAAGATATAATGCACTAAGATGGAATTTACATACATTCAATTTTATCAAGAATACTATACATTTAATTATAGCACCACTATGTGGAAAGAAACATCATCGTTTACAAGATACAATGCACTAGAATGAAATTTACATATTATCAGTTTTATACAGAATACTATAAAATTGGTTATATCACCGTTACGAGGAAATAAAAATCATTTCTTAAAGATAATATGCACTAACATGGAATTTAAATACTCTCTATTTTATACAAAATTTTATAAAGTTGATTATGACACCGGTATAGAGAAAGATCATTCAAGATGAGTATCAGATCACATTAATTACTAATAAGTAATAAACAACCATAATGTAATTTATAAACTTCTTTATGCCTTATGGCTTTGATACAAGTATCTAAAAAATGTTAAAAAAATCCTTTTGAATTTAAAACTATTTTTGACTTTTAACCCATTTGAAATGTGTGTAAAGTTTAAAACTGTAACTTAAATTAGTTTCAGCCAATAAAATAGAACAGGGTCGGAAAGTCTCTTCATGATGTCTGTACATGTATCGCCACCCTAAATAACAATCACCCAATGGTACGACATAATCTGCCTCATGATGTCTGTACATGTATCGCCACCCTAAATAAACAATCACCCAATGGTACGACATAATCTGCCTCATGATGTCTGTACATGTATCGCCACCCTAAATAACAATCACCCAATGGTGCGACATAATCTGCCTCATGATGTCTGTACATGTATCGCCACCCTAAATAACAATCACCCAATGGTACGACATAATCTGCCTCATGATGTCTGTACATGTATCGCCACCCTAAATATCAATCACCCAATGGTACGACATAATCTGCCTCATGATGTCTGTACATGTATCGCCACCCTAAATAACAATCACCCAATGGTGCGACATAATCTGCCTCATGATGTCTGTACATGTATCGCCACCCTAAATAACAATCACCCAATGGTGCGACATAATCTGCCTCATGATGTCTGTACATGTATCGCCACCCTAAATAACAATCACCCAATGGTACGACATAATCTGCCTCATGATTGTCTGTACATGTATCGCCACCCTAAATAACAATCACCCAATGGTGCGACATAATCTGCCTCATGATGTCTGTACATGTATCGCCACCACTAAATAACAATCACCCAATGGTGCGACATAATCTGCCTCATGATGTCTGTACATGTATCGCCACCCTAAATAACAATCACCCAATGGTGCGACATAATCTGCCTCATGATGTCTGTACATGTATCGCCACCCTAAATAACAATCACCCAATGGTGCGACATAATCTGCCTCATGATGTCTGTACATGTATCGCCACCCTAAATAACAATCACCCAATGGTACGACATAATCTGCCTCATGATGTCTGTACATGTATCGCCACCCTAAATAAACAATCACCCAATGGTGCGACATAATCTGCCTCATGATGTCTGTACATGTATCGCCACCCTAAATAACAATCACCCAATGGTGCGACATAATCTGCCTCATGATGTCTGTACATGTATCGCCACCCTAAATAACAATCACCCAATGGTGCGACATAATCTGCCTCATGATGTCTGTACATGTATCGCCACCCTAAATAACAATCACCCAATGGTACGACATAATCTGCCTCATGATGTCTGTACATGTATCGCCACCCTAAATATCAATCACCCAATGGTACGACATAATCTGCCTCATGATGTCTGTACATGTATCGCCACCCTAAATAACAATCACCCAATGGTGCGACATAGTCTGCCTCATGATGTCTGTACATCTGGCAAACTCGCAAAATTTACAATACAAATAAAAAGCTAACTAACGTAAAACACGTGGTGCTGCTCGTCCAAACTGGTTCATTAATCATTATTGATATTCACCCTAGAGCGAGTACGTCTGAAAACTTATTACGTAAAGGTTCATAGAAACTTGTTATATGAATGTGTTACTTTTCACTGTAAAATAGATTAAATAACGGTAGATAAACTACCGAGTTTTATTAAAATAATATCATTGTCCACGCTGAAAATCTACCACCCCATCGTGTCCATGTATTATAATTTTATGAAATGCTGGGAAGAGTGAGAGGTATATTCACATCGCTGATATTTATTTATAAAAGCCTACACCAAAGAGTATAAAAATTTTTAAACAGTTAACTTAAGTTCTTAAAAATAAATATGTTATCAGATATTTTTAGATCTCTTAACTTCTGGTGTAATTTACACGACAAATTCTATCTGTAATATATTAAAATGTGCAACAAATGTATAAATGTTTAATAAATCGTTTCAATCATTAACCAACATATATACAGCACCATTCTAACAAGACACATCAGTTAGGCAGCATGTTTTATTTGAAAAATGTTACCAAATTTAGCAATAAAACCTATTTAAAACAAACGTAGTATTGAAAAGGACGCTTGAAAATTACGTACAAAATTACAAAACATCATAAATTAAATATTGGTACTGTATATGACAGATTTTGTTATTTGTATTTTGGGAATTGCCGTATTAACTTTATTTTTGTAATTAAGACAAAACATAAAGTTAAGCATCAACGTAAATTAATTAAACATTAAAATATGGCAAATTATATGGAAAACTCTTACTTGACAAGATTTTATAAGTATTTTACGTTTCAAAATTAACCTTCAAGACGAGGTTTTTACTTTCTATAACAGAATTTAAGGTAATGACACGGAAAGATAAAGGTTTAGTGGAAACCAGCGGGAGATTACACTGGCACTCAGCTGTTATCTCAGTCTTAGGAATGGCCTTGGGAACATTAATCTCATTGTCCCCAACATAGAACTGGAGGTGATCAAGCTTTGTTCGTTGAGAGATAAGATAAGGACATCCTCACGAACTGAAATCTATTATATTCTACGTCAATCGGTGTTCTATACTATCGAATTTTTAGTTGAAATAAACCACCTCACTGTCAATATTTCATTCAAATGCAGTAGGCTAATTACGTCCACCTTGTGTGACGTGCGCAATATACCTATATTAGTTTGGCAGAAATTGTAGAACTCATCACTCTATAATTATCTCTTAATTAACCAGTGTCGTAGCGCGCCGACATTGTGCCAAACGCAACTAAACGTCAACTAGTTGGCTAAACATGTGCATGCCGGAATTGCCTAACTTCTAACTGCAGGCGTAAGGGTACATAATTACTCCAGCCAATGCTCGCCATGTGCCTTTCTGACCCGACCGACAACGGTGTAGCGCACCAACATGATTAGCCGACTGTTCCTGAACCCTGATAACGGCTGACGATTGGGGCATTGGAGGTCCATCTGCGAACTGTGGTGTACGTTTTGATGGTCGTGTGCTGTTGAAGACTGGAAGCCCTTCAGCATCGCTGGATATTTTGGAGCCGATTTCGGAGAAAGGCCAAGGTGAATTTACTACCATACTTAATTACTGATCTGTTTGTAAATTAAGGAAATCACAACTACAATTTTAAATTTCATGTCGTTAGTGCAATATAACCAGGCCTCGGTAATTGAACCTGTTAGGAATTGAATACTGTGTCACATGTTGAAAAATGAATTGTCTCCTTAAAAATTCATGAATTTTGTCTAATTATTAAACTGTAATTATCTTAGTGGTAACTACTTATTAACTTAAAAAAAAAGACCAGATTAAATCACCAACTAAGTAAGTTTATACTATAGTCATGCAAAAATTAAATAAATATTTCCCTTGCTTAAAATAACTCATGCAAATGTTTAATGTTATGTTTAATAGCAGACTAGGTCTGTCACCTCAAAAATAATGTTTTCTTGCCAGTATCTGAAATAATGTTTCAGTTGAATAATTAATAACAATCATTATGATAACTGGACAATTTTTAAGCATTATAATCTTTGTATTGCAGTAAAATCTCATCTACTTATGAAAGTAATCATGTACAATATATATTGAGGAGTTCCTTGAATTTGAATTTTAAATTACACTATACAGTGTTGGTCGATTTATAGCTCAGATGTCAATTTATTTGTAATGATGATTAATGTTGTTAGCTATAAGATATGAGTGATTGTTTTGATGTGTTTATTTTAGACCTAAGATGTTCACTATTTTGATGAGTAAATAGCCACCACCCTTGTAAAGTTGGCATTCTATAACAATATTTCTTGCATAGATCTAATGACAGTACAAATTATTCAGTTCTCACAATAAACACCAAACTACTGAGTTAACTAAGAAAGGAATTCCAAGTAATTAATGAAACAATTTGCTAACTGTGAATTTTGAATATATTTTACACTAGAATATTGTTGTCACATGTAATTATATCTGTTTGTTGTGAATACTAGTTAATAAAATGTGTTTATATAGGATAACCTGTCATATTGAGATTATTTATGAGTATTGCTCAAGTATATATATATATATATATATATATATATATATATATATATATATATATATTCATGATAAATTTAATCACGCATCTGGTTATGTGTTAAAATGTCCTCCAGAAGAAAAAATTAATTATACAAACATGATGTTTACTGAAAGCTGTCAAGTGAGATTCTTGGAATATATGTCAGAAAATGCCAAAAATAGACACAGAAGAATAGCCTACTGATTTTATAAAATATCACCAATAAAACTGTCTTATCTATTATTCACAATATAAAGTTGTACATACTGTTATCTTATATACTGCTATCATACTGTTATATGTTGTGTCTATCTTATTGTTATCTTTATACAACTATTACGATTATTACTATCTCGTATGCTGGGCACGTTCTATTTCGAATTGATTGTGTACAGGGCTTTTTGTACTACGACCTTTATCTGGATTTATTGGATTCCTGGACTTTTGTGACTGGTGGACCATTCCTGGTTGTACCCTTGCAGTGATCAGTGCTGGCCTGGTTTGACCACCGCGGACCAACCTACCCGACGCCGCGACACCGCCCTGCCACGGATATGTGCCGTTGCGTCGCGCGGTGACTGCCGCTTGCCGCCTGGACTCTAACCGCTTACCGCCTGGACTCTGCCGCGCCCGCAGACCCTGTCGCGCCGCACTGCGGTCCGACCGATCGCGTTTACCCGTGGGTTGATTGTGACTCATCGTTGGTGAGTACAGACTTTTCTTTGCCTTTATGGACAATCGATATCACCATGGTCCTATTTTGTCACGGTGGATTGGACTCACAATGAATTACTACTGTGTTTGATATGTGCCGCAGCTCAGCGATGCCCAGCAACTTATCTTCATGTCTTCAATTGTTAGGTTAATGATACGTGGCTTGTTTATATTGTGTACTTGAATTGTGTCTCATTGTAAATTGCTGTTATTTCTGGTTTATTCATGTTTAGCGTAAGTTGTACCCATTTAATTTCTTAACCCTCCAACTGGCGGTCATTTTTTCCTGTAGTGGCGGCATGTTTTCGAGCCTCGTGCAAGGGTTTTTAAAAAAATTTATTTAAAATATAAATTAAAAAGTAATATATATAGAAGTATATATTTTTGTGTTCGGAATTAAACATATAATAATATTAGTATATAAATTTGGCCATAAAAAAATGTTGACGAAAAATTTTTTTCCATGAAATTCAAAAATTTACATTTTTTTTTTATTTGGGGGGGGGACCATACCTAGCAAACCAAGTTATAGTAAGAAAACTATAAAAGTGAGATAGCCATTTTGTGTCAAATTTATTCTAGTTTCAGAAACACATAAGCATTATACAAATTTATGAAACTATAATAACACTATATAACAAAAAGCAGCGATGCGCATAAATTGTGAAAATAGGGTGTATATGTAAGAGTTTGCTAATAAAAGTTTTACTAATACAGTTTTTACTTCAATACATGTGATATTGCATATTTTATTACTCAGAATGAAGTAAAATATACAGCAGTAGTAAAATAAATTCCATAACTTTTTTTTGAAGAGTCGAAAAAAGTTTCATTTTGTCATTACTCAAAACTTTTGCGAAAGATTTTCGAGAAATTTATTTATTCTAAAATATATTTATTTGCACTACTGCAATATTTAACAATTTACCACACACTAAACACAACACTAAAACACAAATAAACCTACTAAAACTTACTAATAAACACGACTCGTCACATCAACAACTCAGACGGCATCGACAACATGGCGGTCACATCTTTTACGTTCCAAACTACGAACTTGGTACGTTGCAACTACAATACAAAGAGGAATAAAACTATAGTATTCCTTAGGCTTTTTTCCGAATCCAATGGTGCATGAATCGAATCGATAAGTTGCCGGAACATACTGTAAGATGGAGTGATTATGCAAGGGAATGTTTGTTCATCAAAAAATTTTGATGGACAACAATCAACAATGGGTTGTGTTCATCAAAATTTTGATAAACAACAGTTGGAGGGTTAAATGTTCTATATCTTGTATTCAAATTTTTGTAGCTAAATGGAGCGCTCCAAAACTTTTCAAATTTTAAATATTGTATTTCTTGGATACTAATCGAGGCTGGCTACTGAAGTATATTAACAGGTTAAATTGTGTTACTCAATTGGAATCCATTTGATTACATGCCAAGTATTGTTTTGAACAATCAACTGGAGATTATTTTTGATCTTTAATTTGTATAATAAATTGGCCAGTTTTTGCAATACATTCTTGTTTTTCACACCTAGTGTAACTGATTAATTTATTATACGGTACTATTATAAGGGTGTTATTTTCAAAAAAAAGCTAAAGTACACCATAAATGTTGTAATACCAAGGCTTGGTCTAGAGTAAAGTTAGTAAGGCGGGTAGTAGATGAACCTGAGAAGAATTCCTGGAGCAGGAGACTGCTTCCTTGTTGGAGCCCTGCATATGTACAATCCTACAACAAGGTTGGCGCCCCGTTTTCACCGAGAAACAATGTTTCACAAGGAAGTTTGACCAGATATCTACGTGACGACATTTAGATATCAACTCACTGCCCACACTTTCCACTGCCCACCCTTCTCCACTGACTGCTCCCGGATAACTACTAACAGAGTCTCCCTGACGTATAGCCAGTCGTGTCAGTCGTGTATCATACAAGAGTCACCCTGACGGTCTAGCCAGTCAATCAGCCAATTTACCAATTTCAACAGCCAATACCTTTCCTTATCAGTCTGTTCGTTAACTGAAACAATCTATAACTACTAACAGAGTTCCCTGACGGTCTACTCGTGATCCCTCACAGTGTTCGTCGTGTATAACATAATGCCACAACTAGTCTACAGCCTATACCTTTCCTTATCAGTCTGTTCGTTAACTGAAACAATCTATAACTACTAACAGAGTCTCCCTGACGGTCTAGCCAGTCGTGTATCATACAAGGTGATTTACTGCCACATTACTCAACAGCCAATACCTTTCCTATATCAGTCTGTTCGTTAACTGAAACAATCTATAACTACTAAACAGAGTCTCCCTGACGGTATAGCCAGTCCGTGTATCATACAAGGTTGATTTACTGTCACATCACTCTCCAGCCCAATACCTTTCCTTATCAGTCTGTTTCGTTAACTGAAACAATCTATAACTACTAACAGAGTCTCCCTGACGGTCTAGCCAGTCGTGTATCATACAAGGTGTTGATTTACTGTCACATTACTCAACAGCCAATACCTTTCCTTGTCAGTCTGTTCGTTAACTGAAACAATCTATAACTACTAACAGAGTCTCCCTGACGGTCTAGCCAGTCGTGTATCATACAAGGTGATTTACTGCCACATTACTCAACAGCCAATACCTTTCCTTATCAGTCTGTTCGTTAACTGAAACAATCTATAACTACTAACAGAGTCTACCTGACGGTCTAGCCAGTCGTGTTTCATACGAGGTGATTTACTGCCACATTACTCAACAGCCAATATCTTTCCTTATCAGTCTGTTTCGTTAACTGAAACAATTTATAACTACTAACAGAGTCTCCCTGACGGTCTAGCCAGTCGTGTATCATACAAGGTGATTTACTGCCACATTACTCAACAGCCAATACCTTTTCCTTATCATCTGTCTCCGATTTCGTTAACTGAAACAAACTATAACTACTAACATAGTCTCCCGACTTAACGTATAGCCAGTCCGTTGTGTCATACGAGGTGATTTACTGCCACATTACTCAACAGCCCAATACCTTTCCTTATCAGTCTGTTCGTTAACTGAAACAATCATATAACTACTAGCAGAGTCTCCCTGACGGTCTAGCCAGTCGTGTATCATACAAAGGTGATTTACTGCCACATTACTCAACAGCCAATACCTTTCCTTATCAGTCTGTTTCGTTAACTGAAACAATCTATAACTACTAACAGAGTCTCCCTGACGGTCTAGCCAGTCGTGTAATCATACAAGGTGATTTTTACTGTCACATTACTCAACAGCCAATACCTTTCCTTTGTCAGTCTGTTCGTAACTGAAACAACCTATAACTACTAACAGAGTCTCCCTGACGGTCTAGCCAGTCCGTGTATCATACAAGGTGAATTTACTGTCACATTACTCAACAGCCAATACCTTTCCTTGTCATCTGTTTCGTAACTGAAACAACCTATAACTACTAAACAGAGTCTCCCCGACGGTCTAGCCAGTCGTGTATCATACAAGGTGATTTACTGCCACATTACTCAACAGCCAATACCTTTCCTTATCAGTCTGTTCGTTAACTGAAACAATCTATAACTACTAACAGAGTCCCCCTGATGGTCTAGCCACACGTGTAACTCACAAGGTGATATACTGCCACATTACCCTCAAGCAAATTATGTTGTTACTTGGATTTACTTGAACGTCTTAAATACTTTTTTTAAAATTGTAGTTTTTTTACCCACTCGCGCACTACTATAACCATTGAAATCTTTGATAATATCTTATAGTTTGCAAGATCTCTTCAATTTGCGTAAAATTTTAAGAACAATGTATATTTACTTGTTCTAAGCAATTTCAAAGCTACTACGCTACATATATACTTCAGAACAGTTGTTTGAGGTAAGAATAGTATTTTATCGTGACAAGAAGACAATGTCCTCCTTGTTACATGGAATATAATTAATATAAACAAGTGCTCTTTAAGTGAAAAAACTAAAATAAAGCCATTCGCTTACGGACCTCTTGACAATAAACGCTGATATATTAAAGACCACAATTAGATCAACTTCTAATTAAAAACTTTCATGGGACTAAATCATGATATTGGAAAAAAATTAATTTTATTTTTTAATTCTTGGATTTATTTTTAGTAGTGGTGCTCGTACACAGTATTTAATCCTTTGACTTACTGGCCTCCAAACGTTCCTCTAAAAGGTACAATTATTCCGAAATAGATCAGAATGTTAGAATATCTTTCAGTGACCATGACTTATTTTCAGGAGTATTTATTATATAATTTAAATGGGATATGTTTATTAAGTATCTTTTATTATGTAGGAAATTACACGCAAAGTCGCAGGTAACTAACAGTTTATTACTATAAAGACGTTATTATTATTCTAATGTTGTATTACTAGACTATAATATGCGATATTTTGTGAAGTTGAATAATGATGTTGCAGGGTTATAAATCATATTTTCCATTTCCCCACTAACAAATTCCCTTATCTCCTTTTCCCTTGCTTCGCTTTGTCAGTCTTATCCTGCCAGTAGTATATTAGATTTGTCAGTCAAGTTTATCACCTGGCTACGTTATACACCCTTCCGAAATCTTTATTTTTCAAATGAAATATTATATTAGGAATAAGTAACCACTTTGAGGAATCATTTGTTGGCTTTCAGTTCTACACTAACTAATGTATGTACGCTAAAACTGAAAGCGTTTTAAAAATGTCATAATATATTCTGTGAACCTTAAATCCCATTGTAGAGTGATATTTTGCGGAGTTGTATCAAAGGAATATTGCGCTTACATCAATCACTGTTATGTAACCAGTGGCTGGGATATAGCTCTCAAATTCAGCATAAGTGACTGACATTTCTAAAATATCTGCTTCATGCTTTTGACGTCAAATTGATCAAAAAGCTCCATAAAAATGTAAAAAATAACGATAACGTTCAGTTCTTAACCAGCCTCTATAAGAGGCATTTGAGGTTGTTAATGCGTTTTGTTTGGTTAATCAGTTTATGATGATTTACTGGAATGTTTCGTCTGATGTGTTATCTTTATATGAGTTAGTTTAACTGTTACAGGTTTGAATTAATGCAATATAAGTCTGAGTATGAGACTGTAGAAGTAGACGAGTATTAGTTGAAGTTTAATTTCATTTTTCTAATGGTTATTGATTATACGACTTATTAAGGTAAATTTTAATATATATACTACGTATTATTATGTTATATCAGAAAATTGCATGAATACAGATATTTTATGTTTTTTTTTTTTTTTTTTTTTTGAATGAATAATATTGACTTTGCATAATACACTTTTTATCAATAGCATTAATACAGTTATATATGGATTTATAAAATAGAAATAAATTTCTATTAGTTTCTATCCAGATTTTTAATGTAAATACGCAAAATACCTACGTATACGTATTGAGAGGACAAGGAATCACTGCTAAACAGTTGATTAATTGTTTCATATCTTTGCATACTATTCTGGCTAGATCAGTGAACAGCTGTTATACATGTTATTATAACTGAGCTGTTTTCGTTTTTTTTAAGAGAGCCAGGTTTCCTAGGCCTGATAGTTGCCTCTCAGCCATCCGGCTTATTGTGCACCCTCTCCCTGGTTTAAGCTGTATCAAATCCCAGGCCTTTACAAAACCATGAGATCTTCTGAACAATGCATTCCTGTTCCGACCCCTCTTCCGTATGCATAAGAACACATAGGGATCTTAAGCGTTTGCTCTATAATGCCGGACATTCAAATATGACGTGCTTGGCTGTTTCGTCAGCCTCGCCACATTTCCTGCACAGTGTTTCCTGAACTGGAAAACCTATTCTGTTCAGGTGGCTTTGGAATATCCAATGACCTGTAATAAAACCAGTCACCTTTCGGATCTCCGTTCTACTCGATCTAAGGCCATCTGCTGCAATGTTCCTTGATGGTCCCTTTGAGCATCCGCTTTGCTTGTACATTCCCCTCAGTATTTCTCCAATGTTGTAAGTGTTTGTTAACCATCAACTTGGTAACTGATCTACGTGCTACGTTATATGAGACCCCACACGTTGGTTCAGGACCGGTAAAAGGACAGTTGGCTCCCAAGTTAGCGCAACTGTCTGCCCCTTCATTACCTGTGATTCCTCTATGACCAGGCACCCAAGCTAGAATAACTTTATTGGTTTTCGCCAGCAATTTCATGACCTTATAGCATTCCCAAACTGTCTTCGAATTGCAGTCATGGTTGGCCAAGGCCTGCAGAACAGCCCTGCTGTCCGAGTTAATGTAGATGGTTTTGTCTTTGTAGCCCCTTTCCACATTAACTCTTGCACATTCTGCAAGGGCTGTAACTTCAGCCTGAAAAACAGTTGCCAGTTTACGTAGGCTAAAGCTTAAGTTAACACTAGGTCTGGCTCCCCAGACCCCTGCCCCAGTACCCTTCAGAGTCTTTGACCCGTCCGTGTACCAGGTTAGAGCCTTCTTCATGTAGTCAGGTCCACCTTTTGACCATTCCTTCCTTTCAACAATGTTGACTTGCAATGGTTTTTCCCAGTCCGTAACCTTTGCCATTCTGTCAAACATCATTTCAAGAATATCCAGTTTGAGAATGTCAACGATCTTGGAGTGCTTACTAGCATGGTGATGATGCTAGTTCCCATTGCACTTCAGTCTGTAGGCAGCCATCCTAGCCTCTCCTATGACGAATATGTCTTGGGGTGGGAGGTTTAGCACTACTTCCATAGCAGCGGTTGGTGTTCCTCTCATGGCGCCCATTGTCCCCAAGCATGCCAACCGCTGTACCTTTGACAGGTTCTTGTCAAAGGTCACCTGTTGGACTTTTGGCCACCATACCATAACTGAGCTGTGCTTTCCGATCAATTACTTAGACAGTTTCATATAGTTAAAGTCTTTACTGTAACCTGCCTAAAACATATTTTTTTACTATTGAGTCTACGAGGAACAATTTTCATCGTCAATAAATATCTATATATTCGTTACGTTTCAACCACCATTACTGTACTAGTAAGACGTTCTTTTTATGAGTATATGTAGTATAGTTTTCCTTAAAATCTGGAGCAACTCATTTTTATATGTGGTTTAGTAAGGCGTTTTTCTTATTTATGCAACGTGTTGATTTAAAGCAAAAATATTACTTACCAAGAGGATAAATTGTCTAAATTATTTTTGTTTAATTAAACCTTGAAAGTTGCAAATCATCTCTAAGTATCTTCATTATATTTTAAAGTATTGGCAAGGTGAATTTAACAAATTAAAATTGATTGGAGTGGTGTTGTACCGAAATAAAATTTTAAATTTTAACAAACTATAATTTATTTACATGAACAGATGAACTTAGGTTTTCATAATAACTGTTGAAGAGAAATTCTTACATTTTAACTATGTGTGAAAGGATACAATCAAGCTATCAACAAAATTGGTATTAGTGCATAAAAATAAAATTGTATCAAGTAAATGGAGTAGAAGTAATTTTACAGCAATTTACACTAGAATATGAGTGATTCTTATATTAATTTTATACTCTTGAATTAAAATATATCTCGAGTACAAGCTGTTCTACATGCATGCGTGTCTAATAAAAAAAGTAATAATTTTAATGTTTTTCATATGGCATAGGATAGTAAATAAAATATTCTAATCTGACTTTAACAAGGTTAAATGGCATTCGTATAACAAGGAAAAGTGTTAAACTTTCTTCAGATTTTTCAATAAAACTGTGATTTGTTACAATATTTAGGTATCAAACCTTACAGCGGGAAAATATCCATCGATCCATCTTTGTTGACAGTCGAATACAGAGTTACGGAACTCCACCTGTTATATAAAGTCAATATTTGACAGAGCGGCTGATCTCTGAACCGCAACTGTTGATGTTGGATAGTTGATCCTCTCACTGTATTCTGGTGCTGTCAATATTGGCGACTGTTTTCCATATATCCATTTGGTTGTCAGGGTCCCACAATTCACAAATGTTCATTCATATACAGAATTTTTATTTCTCGAGGTCTAGTAAACTGTTTAAGTTGCTATCAGTTATCGCTATTCTTTAAGGGTAATACGTAGCCTACTTTATTGTAAGCTCTGAAGATAATCAGGATTTTTTTGGATAAGATAGGAATCCAAATATACTGTTGAGTAGGATTTTATAACAATAGATTCACTCATTATATTAGGAATAAGTAAAAAGTAAAACATTCTTGTACATGTCAATACCATATGCCCGAGATGATTGTGTTATATTCAGAGTGAAATTTATAACTATATCTCGTAGTGATAAAAAACCTACTAATTGACTAAAGATTGATATGATTATATTACTTCCACAAACAATGAAAATCACCGAAACCAATGTCCCTAACTCGTACACTAAACTTTTTAATGGGCGCATATTGCGCTCAGTTTAAGTAAAAATCGTGACGTAGAACTTGGTTTGTAGCATTATTTTACCAGCCTTGATCGTTACTTTTACTGTCTAATAATTTAAAATTGATCTTCACTAAAGATGACCACAGTGTTTCCTAACAATTTTAGTTTTCTATTCATATATTCCTATGTCCCTCTCCTATTACACTTTTTTTTTACTTTTTAACTATCATAATCCTCAGTTTATATACGTCTCTTTCTCACATTAATATTTATTATAGTTTAGATCACAATTACTGAGCTCAATTTAATTAAAAAATAAAAATAAAACATTTGGCATGAATATGTATTTGAAAGATACGTAATCTAAATGAATACAGGGTGTTCAAACATCCCTCCCTCCACCAGTTTTATTTATAAACTGTGGCGTGAGAAAATAGAAATCTTAGGATCTAGATAAATAATTTTTAATGTTTAGGTTATAATACTTTCCAAGCTTAAACATAAAAATTGGATTCTTAAACCTTTCCTTTCCTCTAAAAACGAAAAACGCAGTTCCATGGAACTGCAGTGCATGTATAGGCCGTGTACAATGCAGTAGTAGTACACTACACCACATGTCGTGTAACAAGTTTCGCTGAGGCAACATGTGAAACTTATAGTCTTATCTCGTCAAGAAATCTTTCTCCAGTGTCAGGTGACTAGATAGCCATCATATGTTAGTGTGTCACATGTTACAATGTCATATGATTGTACTCAGTTTGATTGTAAATAAATTTATCCTACAATTTTCAAGTGGTCATCATGACTACCCATGAGATCAATATAAAACTGTTCGCAACGGACAATCATAAACTATGTGAAATGTAGAGAAGTGCTTTTAAGAAAATCACATCAACGTTTGAATCCTTTAAAAAAAGGTAAAGTAAACATTCTATGAAACCGTTGGTACATTCATTAAGTATCTCCTAAGTGTGTTTTTTTAATATTATTACTACGGTGACAGTCCATTAAAATAATCCTTTAGGCGTTGGAAGACCCAAGTAATGGTCCAGTGGGACTAGGAATCACAAGTCATTTCAACGGGGAAGATTATCGTTTTATTAATAGTATGGTAAAAACTGTAGGGTGGTATTATTTAGTAACAGTTTAATTAAATACGACCTTTAGTTTAAAGTGTGATGAAATGAGACAGCCACAAGATATAAAGTCTAATACATTAATACAGTAGAAACTTACATGTGAAACTGTACCTTACAATGTACACTGGTACAACAGCGTAGTTTTGAGATGTAGAAACGTAGGGGTATTACATGTGAACGTGTGGAGAGTTTGGATGACGTGGTACTGACTTCTGATTTGATAGGCCAGTCAAAAAGTTGAATGATGAATTAACTGTTTTTTTTAAAGTTTGGTATTGACGAAGTGTGATTTAGAAGAATATTAGAATCTCAGGCGTTTGCCATCATTAAATGTTAGAAAATAGAAAACTACGTTCTAATGATCTCACCTATTCTGGTGTCGAAAATCCGAAGTACAGTAGAATAAACAGGGATGTGTGGGTTACACTTGATGTGTATGTATATAAAAGATAGTAGGCAATAACAAGCTTGTTTGAGGCTGCGTCAAAAGGTTTTAAAGTATGTAGCTCATTTCAATTTCAAAATGTCAAACGGCCAGACAGCCGATAATAGAAAGATTTTACGCAAATACTATGTATCACAAAACTTATTCTAGAATGAAGTTTCATATAACATTTAAAGTTTAATCTCTATTATATTTAATAGAGATATAGAGATTGGCCAGCTGATGGACGGATAAGACTGCACGTGGCTCTATTGCTCCTGTGTTTTATTACAATTCCAGTGGGTTTTTTCGTATTTGTTTTGTGAATACTGTGCACAGTGAGGCTCAAGTATCTTTTGGACACGAGGGTAAGATTAGTTTATCACCTTCTTTATTTTTCAACCTGAAATTATTGTTATCAGTTTAATTATTCCAATGAGTCGATCCCCCGTTGCCTCGCCTGCAGTGACCCGCTCAAGGTCGACAGATAAGGAGCCAACTGATAAGGAGCTCAAGCGCACCTTATCTGATACCGGTATCGGTAATGAGATCTCGCCCCAGGTTACTGCGGCAATAGAGCTGGCAGTAAACAAAGCCATCTCATCCCAGCGACTTGTAGCTGACATCTCGGCTAGAGTCTCCGAGATCGTCATCGCAAACCTGACAACTGCGCTGACCGCTGCTAACAATCGCATCGACCAACTGATGTCCGAGGTGAGCAGATTGAGGACTGAAGCGCAACAGAGGCAGCGAGCATTAGACGATCTTGCTCAGTACCAGCGACGTAACAGCTTCCGGCTTTTCGGTGTACCTGAGTCTCCGGGGGAAGACACGGACGCTTTGGCTCTGGATGTCTTCAGTGAGAGGCTTGGTGTCAAAATCGAGCTACAGAACATTTGCCGTTCCCATAGGGTTGGCCGTGTACCACAGTTAGGCGCCGAAGCAGACAAAAGACCGCGTCCCATCTTGGTAAAATTCACCAGCTACAGACAGCGGAGGGAAGTGTACTCCAATAAAAAGAAACTCAAAGGAACAAAAATAACAATACGGGAGGACCTCACTGCTGCCAGGATGGAGACGTTCAAGAGAGCCACTGAAAAGTATGGGCCCAGGAGTGTCTGGACTCTGGATGGCAAGGTTTTCTGGGTTGGCAGGGATGGACAAAGGAGAGTCGCCACATCAGTAGATGACATTCCTTCCGCTTAGAAATTCCATACAAAAAACACACAAAATTTTATATTTAATGAAATTTTATTTTTTATCTAATTTACTTTTTTTTAAGTTTTATAAGCTGAATTGTATTCTATCTTGTTATGGATCGATAAATGACTATTTAATGACACATAAACTTAAATTGCAATTTATATGAGTGAATTTAAATTTTTAACAACTAACAATGCGTTTATAATTTTAATGTAATATTTTTGTTTGTATAATACAATGCCAATTTAATATTGTTACACTTCCATATTTTGTCTTAATCTTATATTTTAAAATTATATGTCAGGATAGCAAATACTAAATTTACTGTTTATTTATACATAATTTTATTTCTAAATTTATTTTTACTATATACTTATAGTGCATTGATTACATCACTGTCCTAACTTATGCAATTGTATTAATAATGTAATGCCAATTTAATATTGTTACAGATCCATATTTTGTCTTAATCTTATATTTTAAAATTATATGTCAGGATAGCAAATACTAAATTTACTGTTTATTTATACTTAATTTTATTTCTAAATTTATTTTTACTATATACTTATAGTGCATTGATTACATCACTGTCCTAACTTATGCAATTTTATTAATAATGTAATGCCAATTTAATATTGTTACAGATCTATATTTTGTCTTAATCTTATATTTTAAAATTATATGTCAGGATAGCAAATACTAAATTTACTGTTTATTTATACTTAATTTTATTTCTAAATTTATTTTTACTATATACTTATAGTGCATTGATTACATCACTGTCCTAACTTATGCAATTTTATTAATAATGTAATGCCAATTTAATATTGTTACAGATCCATATTTTGTCTTAATCTTATATTTTAAAATTATATGTCAGGATAGCTAATACTAAATTTACTGTTTATTTATACTTAATTTTATTTCTAAATTTATTTTTACTATATACTCGTACTTATAGTGCATTGATTATATCACCGTCCTAAATTATGCAATTTTATTAATTTACTTCTTCTCGACCCCCTGGAAATTTTAAATATAATTTTGTCTATACTAATGAGCTTAGAGCTTTAAAGTGCTATAGATCATGGTTATGATCGTTAGTTATCATAAAATTGTTTGTTTTTTCCTTTGTATATATTTATTTCTGAAATCTGGTTTTTATGACATGTTGTATGAATGTAAGTGTGAGTGTGTGCGTGTACAGGAGCTCCTGCCGGTTCAGCTTGTGTGCGGTTTGCCTGGTCGGCCGTGTCCCGCCACTGCTACCAGCGGATCCATTTCAGCGGATTCGCGCGGTGACGACCGCGGTCCTGGGCCGGCCCTCTCTTCCCTTCCTTTAAACGTGATCTCCACAGCTCAACTCCTGTCCTCAACACTGTCTCCTTATCAGAAACTCTTTAAAGCTACTCATATTAACGCTCAATCACTGCCTGGACATATAGACGAAATCAGAGAAATTTTTCGGGATCAAACATTTGACATTATTGGCGTATCAGAATCATGGCTTAAGCCGAGTGTTTCGTCAAGTGAGGTGGCCCTCTCTGGCTATGTGCTGCTGAGAAATGACAGAATTCTAAAGATTGGTGGCGGTGTTGCGGTTTTATGTCAGAGAGGGTCTGAGGTGTAGGCTTTTGTCCGCATCTCCCTCTGAATACTCGGCCAGGCCTGAGTTCATGTTCATTGAAATTGGTTTATCTGTATCGGATGTTCTATTGATCGGTGTGTGCTATCGGCCTCCCAGAATAGGTCATCTGATAGACTTTGAAAATGCTCTCTTACACCACTTGCCCGGCTACAGTCGAGTCTTGATCATGGGCGACTTTAATACAAACTTACTAAAAAAGACAGATTATAATACTAGGCAACTGATAACAATGTTCGACTCTACTAACATGACTATACTGCCACTAGGCCCGACACATCACACTGCCGAGTCAGACACCCTTCTAGACCTTCTAGTGGTTACTGACCCCTCTGACGTGACGCATCTAGGGCAGCTTCCAATTCCAGCCGTTTCACGTCACGATCTTGTGTACTGTGTTATCAAGGTCAAAGTTTCCAAAGCCAAAAATAAAATTTATTAAATACAGAGATTTTAAAAAAATGGACGAAGCCTCTTTTATGTATGATGTTTATTCGTCCCCATGGCAGAATCTACAGACATTGCAATCTGTTGATGACATGGTTGAATCATTTAACACCACCATTCTGGGGCTATACGATAAACATGCACCAATTGTTTACCAAACGTATAACAAAGCGGCGCCCAGTGCCTTGGATCACGTGTGAAATTCTTAGCTTGATGGCTCAACGTGATTCCCTGTATAGGAGAGCTCGACGAGCTCGTGACCCCGTTTTAATGGTTCAATATCGACAAATTAGGAATAGAGTCAAACAACTTCTACGAAATTCCAGACTGAGATACACATGTAAACTGTTTGAAAAGAAACAGACATCTAGTGATTTGTGGCGCAATGTTAGGAAACTTGGTTTGGGCAAAGACCGCGCTTCTCCTCTGATCCAATTACCCTTAAATGATCTTAATAACTATTTTGTTTCTTGTTGTCAGACTGTCAATACAAACCAAGTTTCGGATTATGTTAATGAACTTCTAAATATACCTATCAATCGGCACGAACATGAAAAATTTACTTTCAAACCTGTAACACAATCGGATGTTTTGAAAGCCATTCGCCGTATTGGCAGTAATGCTGAAGGGTCTGACGGCATTAAAATCCAATTAATAAAAAACATTCTTTTGGCAACTCTTCCAATAATCACATACATTTTCAACATGTCACTGAGACAAGGTATTTTCCCTTCACTTTGGAAGTCTGCTATTGTCCGCCCATTGAACAAGACCTCAGTTCCAACATCTTGCCAAGACTTCAGACCCATTAGTATTCTGCCTGCTCTATCCAAAAGCCTCGAAAAAATTGTGCACTGCCAGATTACTGATTACTTAACACGAAATAACATTCTAAATGATTTACAATCAGGATTTCGAAAAGGACATAGTACTGAAACTGCTTTGCTGAGAGTCACTGACGATATACGATTCGCAATGGACCAAAAACTAAGCACAATACTGACACTCTTTGATTTCTCAAAGGCTTTTGATTGTGTAAACTACAGACTACTATTGGCAAAATTGAGAATCATTGGTTTTTCAGAAAATGTCCTAAAATGGCTGAGGTCTTATCTGTCTGGCAGAAGGCAGTGTGTACAGGTAGGTGACATAACATCTGACTGGCTGAGTGTTGAGTGTGGTGTTCCTCAGGGTTCCATACTTGGTCCTCTTTTGTTTGTGTTGTACGTTAATGACTTGAGCTCGGTACTGGTACACTGCAAGTCCCACATGTATGCTGATGACCTCCAGATATATATCCACGTTAACACACACCAAATTGATGATGGCATTACCATGATCAACTCTGATATAAAAAATGTACTGGACTGGACTAGTAAACATGGACTTAAACTAAACCACGAAAAAACTAAACCAATTGTGATTTCTCATTACCGCTCTCGATCTTTGATCGATTTTACATCTATACGTAACGTTACTGTGAATGGAACTGTACTACCTTATTACGACAAAGTTAAGAACTTAGGACTGACAATAAATTGTACTCTTAGCTGGACTGATGCAGTGACAGAGACTTGTAAGAAAGTTTTTGCATCAATACATTCCCTGAAAAAACTGCAGAGGTTTTTGCCGCTTCATATAAAACTGTTGTTGGTTAAAGTACTCATACTGCCTCATTTTTCTTACTGTAATAGTGTGATGAACGACATGACTGTGGCTTTGGGTGAAAAACTCCAGAGAACCCAAAATTATTGTATGAGATATGCATTTGATCTCAGGAGGGATGAGCATATAACGCCCTGTTATATTAATTCAAAGATCTTGAAGTTAAATGACCTCAGATCAATAAAAATCTTAACATTGGTCCATTCAATTTTACATTCTGGCTTTCCAAATTATTTCTTAAACGATTTCCAATTTGTCTCTCAAAGTGGTGTGGATAGAACTCGCTTTGGTTCGTCTGTGCTCCGCATGCCGTTGCACAGAACTACTGTATATGACAAGTCTTTTGTAGTAACGGCATGTCGTCTGTGGAATTCCCTTCCTCGTACCATAACATCCTTAGAGAGTCGTCCTCGGTTCGTGGCGTCGCTGAGGGAGCACTATCTGGGGCAGATGGTTGGGGCGGGGTCGGCATAGGTCTCTTTCGCTGCGGTTGAACTGGCATGAGTAGTGTGTGTGCGTGAGGGTAGTGTGTTTGTAAGATTCATTACATACAAGTATATGTTATTATTTTTGTTTGAGTATGTGTTTAAAAATAAGTTTATGTACCTTTTTAATCATTATATATTTTTTAGTTTATATTCTTCAATAAAGTTGTACTTTTTGTTATTCATATTTAAAATGTTTACAGCAAAATATTTAATTTTATTATTATTAAAAAATAAGAATATTTGTTATAGCTACTATATGAGGTTAAATGTAAGAAAGGGCCATGAGGCCCTAATTTCGCCTCAAATAAAGAAATATTTCATTTCATTTCATTTCATTTCATTTATTTATCGACATACCTTGTTACATTCTGATTTTTCATTAAATTGGGAGTCATATCAATTTAAATAATAACATACTTTAGAACAATACAGAATAAAACAATATTGAATGTTTTGGTATGCTTAGGGTACATATTGCTATATGCCACATATTTGAACTTCTTGCGGGTGTATTGAGTTTGTTTATAATTTTTTTCTGCCTTTTCACGTTGCCATCCTGGTTACCCATTATACCAATGATAGGATATTCCCCAACTCTCATCCAAATCCCTTGGAGTAACATTCATTATCATTAAATTCAGTGTTCCTCTTATGCAAAATTTCAAGTCTATAAGTAATTTCATTTTTGTGATATCGAGGAGACAGACAGAAATATAGATAGAAAGATAGACAAAACATGAAGTATTTGATATTGGATACGTAGTTTATTGTCCCGATGCTTGTATACGTGGTAAATTTAAAAGAATTTTAATATATTTATATGTGAATATTTATAAAAGCTAGATATTTATCGTACCAAAATAAGAACTAAGGCATTTACACTTTAAATGAGAATTAGAGTTATCAGTCTATTACATGTTTACTATATAACTTTAGTTTAACTATCCCTTATGAAAAGGCAAAATGTGCTTTTACCTATCCACACCAGGGCATAAATATCAAAAGTACGTAACATTTTAAAAGTGAATTACATTTACTTCAAATCTTGTTAGTAGAAGAAATAATATGCAAAAAGTTGCTTTATGAACTTGTTCACAATTGACTTATATCTCCAGAAGTCACAGCTTGGTAAATATAAAGTGTTTACGCTCACGTAAATAACTCTATTCACTATGAAATATGGCGCGTTGGAGCTTTACGCTGACAGTATCAACCTCTTTTCCTGTTTATACAATTTCAAGAGTTTAACAGTTTTTGGTAACATTGAAACATATGTTTTATTTATTTGCATTAATTTTTTTTAATTCTGTAGCGGATGAAATTTCTCCTATAGAAGTGAATGAAGACTAAAGCTTTTCTAAACATTATTTTCAAGGCAATTTAATATAAAATACAAACAATGTAATAATATACTTATTGTTTTACAAACTGATGTACCCAATGGCTACAAATAATATGAACTAATGGCAAACTTTTACGTATACTTTACACCATTTATATGATAAATAGTTGTAGATAAAATTAACTTTAACATACATTTTTTAGCTTGTTAACATATTTGAGTAACAAATTAAAAGCTTTTAGAAATATCTGTTATGAATACATATTACGTAAATTACTTAAAATCGTTAGTTTTTCCACAACAACTTTGACAGTCTATACTGCTTTAAACCTCCAATATTTCAAGTATTGTAACAATTTAATGGAACAAAAATAACAAGGAAGGTTATTTACTGTATTTAATTGTTGGATATTGGCAGGGCTGCAAACAAAAACACGGTAATGGAAGGACTGAGCTAGTGAACAGTATACGACCTTATGTTGGCACACCTGTGTTTGTTTAGTTCCAGCGTGTGGCACAACTGGCGCTTCGTGGACGATCTGTTTTCTCAGTATTTTGACGCATTTAAAAATAAAATAGCCTAAAATACAAAATTTTCTTCACAACAATTAACAAACTAAAATAAATATTGTCAGTTGAAAATGTATGTTACGTAACAATTTCTCGTAAAACAAATCGCAGACCTTGTTTGGTATTTAAAATGAAAATGTATATTTTTATTATTAAATATATAAATAATTTATATCAACACTTGTTCAGTTTCATTTATTTTTTGGGTCTGAGAAACCAAATTTCATAAAAGTATATTCCAAACACACATAACCTAATAGAGTATATTTGTATATATTAGACAAAAACGTATACAGTATGTAGAAAGAGATAAATTAGTATATAATTATGAGTCAAGAAATATAGACAAAACAAGCAGCAGAATGCATTGCATTTAAATCGACAAAACATTGATAACTGGTACGTAATCATTGATTCTACAGTCACCAATACTTACTACCCATGCCCATTCTTGTTATAGAGCAGTAGCTTATTGATGCAGGAACTTGATCCTGTCTGCGATCCCCAGTCACAACAGAACAAGCTTATCAGTAAACTCACCTGACAGTTATATCTGTGAACACGACACCGAGGTAACATGTGGAAATGTATTAATATAAATTATATTTAACCACTTGTATGTATCGTGTACTATGTCATTATTCCGGCGTGTACAAATAACAGTGTGTTCTCGCCATACAATTGTTTACATAACAGTAGATTTATTCAGATGTTCAATATTAGTATTCAACATACTCTCGAATGAAATATATTGTGCAAACAGACATAAATTTTTGTGAAAGTGGACGTCCTCAAACGAGCTGTTTGAGCGTTGGCCTGAGAAGTCTAATTCCCTTGCCGCAAAAAACGTGAAACGTTTTCAGATTAAATATTTCAATTTCAATTTCAATCTTTTTATTGTCGTAGACATGTATTTCATGTATGACAAAAGTCAGTAGTACATTATTAATAAATAACATATAAAAATACAATATTTGTATGAAAGTCAAGCTGAGTAGGAACTAATTTTACATTAAATAATAAAAGAATACAAATGATTATTAAAATAGAAAAAAATATATAAAACTATTAGTGTTTGAACACTGTTTCTGAGTTGGAATATTAAGATATAATCTTCTTTTCTAATAAAGATGAACTAATATCTCTCTCTATTATGTTAACATTCAAATTTTAAGATGCAAATCTATAGATCGGTGTAATTAGCAGCTTCTCATTATACAGATTTAACTAGACATCTCTGTTAAAATTATATGTGTATGTGTGATAAAAACATAATAACTCTTAAACTCCTTAAACACATTCGCGTCCTGTACTTTTCAGTACAACCAATAAACAATAATTTAATAAGATTTTTTTCAACTACTGTAGTGATACAAAGTGTTATAATGACTATTTATTCACGATTGGAGTTCTTATGGAGATTTTTCCAAACTTTTAAAGTCCAAAGGGGTGATGACCTAATATGATGTCATATTTTTACATTTATTTCATTATCATGTCAAAGGCATTCGAGTTTATAATTGCAAAGCTTTAGATCGAAAGAGTTATGAACAGAGGTTAAACTTAAGCAATGTTTTGTGCGTTATGACGATTTACACAGATATATAGTTTTCAAACTAATTCTAGGTATATAAAAAACAGAATGAATTGTCTCTCCAAATTACGCTCACCCAACGATACAAACTTGATAAGTTTATCCGTGCTAAACAAAAAATCCTAGTTTTTGGCATGTTATTCTATTATTGTATGGTATCTAATATTCAAACCCAATCCATGCTTTATTATTGATATGAAGAAACTACAACCTGGTATATGTTAAATAGGCAACTATTGCATTTCTTCCTAAGGTTGACACTAAATATTCAAGTATGCCATGACTACTTCCCTTGGACAGAGGGATGGCTTTTTTGGAAAATTCAAGCAATAATTTAATCCATTAATTCCAATAATCCATGTGTTATTGGATCTAAGTGTAGAGAGATTACAAAATTAATCTTATGTGAAGTTAGCAGAACTCTTTGGAATTATTTAAAAAGAGTTACTTCAATTAAATATAACTTCTACGTTAAACTAAGGAAATATTTTAATAATACTGTAGTAAGATTTTAGACATTTACTATCGTTACGTGTTTCATTATTTATAATACTACGTTTCGATTATTTAAATCTATCCTCGTCGTGTTGAGAGGCATAATACATAAGTAGTATTTAAAACCTGCAAAATGTGATAATGAACTGCTACCAAAATTTTAAATAATCAAATTACCAATCCACAACGGCTCGAAATCTAATCAGGGAAACAAGAAGCAAGACTTTACAAGTCATTAGCACAAATACACTTCACATTTGGACAAGCGATAATGGATCAACAACAAGAAAATCAATATTGGCATTTCCTGTGGTATCGCGGTGGGTTATCTGAAAAAATGAAATATGGCGGTAACGGTGAGAAGGTTTAAAGGTGAAGCAACCGGTCTAACTGAAATTTAAAAAAGGAATACTATATAATTCCATTTAATTTAACCACTAAAACAATAATCTCCTTTAGCAAAAAGTAAATATCAGGTGGAGTGGAGTTTTTTAATTTATATTTTTAAAATAGGCCACTAAAACACAACCAAGAGACACGTGCACATGTATCTCACTATCTTAGCGGCCTTACACGCAGTCACTGTGGCACGCGTGTCCAAACAATAACCCCTGTATTACAACTACCTTGATGTTTACATGACACTTCCTTTCAGTTTAAATCCACGTATATCTTTCTTCTATCCCTTTGTTTGCTCCTCTCTTTCCCAGGAAAGATGTTTATTAAATTGTTCTTTTAAATTAAAAGTTCTTAAAGTAACTACTCCTGGGAAACGGCTATCAACAATCCTGAAGACAATCCCTCCATTCCCATCAGTTAAAAATTAATTTGGCTTTAGTTTTATATTCTTGTTATAGTAAATAATTATTTCCGTTGTTTCAAGTAATAGTTTAAATAAAAAAAAAAAACTTTAAATTTTAATAATTATTCATTGATCGCTGGTCGTTTACGATGAATTATTGAAGTAATATATAACATAATTTTGGACATTTACCTTCGTTATATTCTACGAGCAGCACGATTTTATGTTTGTATATAAAGTGAGTAACGTAACAAATACTTGCCTCAGAGTTGGGTCATTGTCCTCTGACATTTTCAGTTGCAACATATTTAGCAAAGGTAAGAGTAAGTTTAAAACGCTGGACCTTTCCCTAAATTTACATCTGGCGGCAGAATCAATAGAGGTGGCCATGTTTTTGCGACTGCAGCTCAGCGCAAACTAGTTACTTGAACTCAGTAGTTACAAATGTTGTAGCGGAGAAGATGCGCGATCGACAACTGCGCACACCGCGGACCTGTCACGTGTCTGGCCGTCATGGCGTGATAACAGAGGTTGAAAAAAGTGACTCTCGTAATTTTATAGAAAAAAATGGAAAATTAAATGTGTTTCTTAGCAGTATGACAGTTAAAACTGAATAAATTTAGATCTGAATGAATTGTCCGACATAATAAATAGTTTGTTTTGTTTTAAGTAATATATTTTCAATACACATGTATACATTTAATCTAATAGTAGTTTTAGAAATACATCCACCTGTTTGTATTAAAATATTGTATTTATGTTGAAATATTCTATAGTTTGAATATTTAAATTTCAAGCTAATCGTATTTGTAAATAAACAATACAATCATGTCACAACAATCTGCAATTGATCTTCAATATTCTATAAATCTTCGAAAATTGCACGTAAAATAATATAGTACATTTTACGTGTTTGTATTTTACCATTACTTTGCATATTTATGCATTAAATAGAGTTTACATTTTTGTAGCAGCGTAAATATAATGTACCAATTCAACAAAATGTTATGAGAATAGATTGTCTAATTATTAATCGTGTTGGGGAAACTCATTATCATCCATGTTTCATAATAATGTTTTATCTTCTGCCAAAAGTTTGTACCTAGAATGAACCTTGGTAAAATTTTAAGGATAGCTTCTGAGTGATCAGTAACAATATATGATGTCCTTTTAGTGAATAGATTTAACATTTTTTAAGTTATCCGTAGTTAAATCATCTAATAATAAAAATAGCGAAAATGAATAAATATTGTTTATTACTCAAAATGCATATCTCCCGAGGACTTTTATACTATCGAATATCGCAGGCAAAGTAATCGGTTCTTAGACAAATTTTAATGGATTATTGAATTCAATGTGATTAAATACTATGTCCTAAAAAGTTATTGGACCATAATAAATGCACTATAACCGCATTTTTTTTAAATAAATGTTATTCAATAGTTTATTTGAATTGTATTATACACAAGGCATGGTTAATCAAAAGCAGTGACTGATTACGTTGGACCAATCACTATGAAACGTGTGAAAGGGTATTGTGTAAGGCAGTCATTTCACTTAATTAACTCCATTGACCTAACTGAATATATAAAGGACGGAATAGTTTTATTTAGTATGGACTGGTCAATTCATCAGTCGTTCAATGAACACATTAGTAATATATCAATACACGGGTTCCAATGGATTGTAACCGCTTCTGTGCTATTTTATAAATGATGTATTTTATAGGGTGTTTTTTTATAATTGAAATATTTTAATTTAAATGAGCTTTGGAAAAACAGTATCTGTAGCCACTTTTTCATCGGAAATATCAGTATTATGACAGCGGTAATAAAGTACCACTCGCTTCTAGTCCGTCTTGTGTTAGAAAGAGTTTTTAAATGAAACGTATCAATAGTTTAGTTATTAATATCAATTATAATTGAAAACCTGACATTTAATTAATTGATTTTCAGTACGATATCAGTTTACGGTTGCAATATTAATGATTGATAATCAAAGCTCCAGCAGCTTGACCACGACGACGTTTCATCTCGGCGCTCAAAGAGCTCATCTGCAATCAGCTCCTGTTTCGTTTCACTTGGTGCGTGTTTGTATAGTACTACTAACAAATATACGTGATAAATATAGATATAGAGTAAGAATAATATTTTAGTGGTGAATTTAATTATACTATTTACGACTTGTGTTTGGTAAAACAATTGAAATTCCTCTCATCTTGCATTTGTTGGGTTTAGCTCCATTTCACCCTCACTTAGTGCACCTCCTGGAATCTGGAGTCCACGTTCGTCTGAGAGGATCCAGCAACACCGAACCAGTAGTGTACCTTGTACTTGTCGAGACTTCTGGACTCAAAAAGTACTGAATTCATGGCAAGTACTCAATAATACTGTAAAGGTACTCTACTAGTACGGTTATTGTGAGAAAAATGTCATTTTAAATCTACCATTTTTATCTTCAAAAAGTAGCGTAGATGAAGATTAATTTATTTCCTTAGGAAAATGCCTTTATCGAGGTCTAAAAAACTGTTTCTCTTTTTAAACAATACAAATTGGCTTTTGGCTCCTGTAATATTAATCTTACTTAAAAGGGCTGCGCTTACTTGACATTTTAATGGCCATGCATTTAAAGATTTGAGCATATCATTTTTCTAATGTGTACTGTGTAATTTATCCTATAATTTTTATGCTACCCAATCTAGTTTTAATAGAGTTCTCAAATTAAAGTAGTATATATGTGTAGTTCCAAAAGTAATTAATTAATATTCTAAGAACAATCAATGATCCAACACCTAATCTACTGCTTCATATATTGAAACATATCAGAACTAATTATAATATTAGCAGCTATGAGAAGACTCATCCTACAACATGTACAAATGAAACATGTACAATTTCACATCCTGCGGCGTGCGATGTCAGGTTAGGGACCAACGCAATCATCAGACAGTTTGTGTTACCGCACCTTATATTGTTTGCAGTGACGAGTATTTCCACACCTGTGTTTCTCTATAATTTTCTGGTCCTCTCTTAATGACACAGTCTTTAGATCCAATTGGACTAATTTTAAAAGTGTAAATCTCTAATTCATTTTTATTGCAAACCTCCCACACGTGTTAATGTGAGAAGTTTTTTTAATACACTGTATCATAGGGCTGATTAAAACCGTTTTTCAACTGAGAAAAATGTATTAGTTAAATAGTTACATACCTAATTCAATGAATAAACAAACACAAACTAAAATAGCACCGATTCAAGAGCTTTATTGTAAAGATGTCATCAATACTCTTTACTTTAAGGTATTTAGTTAGTATTCGGCGATATTGATAAGACAATTTGTGTTATAATCTCTTATGAATTGTTTTTAATGGTCATATTAAATAAGTAAATTAACGTGTTTACAATAAATTATGAAGTCAAGCGAATTGGGAACACTCCGAGATTCCTATTGATTTATATGGTATATATCTTTTATAGATTTTGCATTAAACCTAACTACCTACAAACATAAATCCCATCATCATTAGTGCATCAGACCTGATATCTATTGTTTGAAAAAAATTGCAGTTTTCAGACTTACAAGAGTGAAGATTAATTCCCAGTACTCTGTGTGTTTATGGGAATAATTCCCATCTAAAAGGAAATCCCAAAAGATGTAGTTTCAAACTGCAAAATATCTCATGGAAGCGTTAGGGACAAGAACCTTTACCCGAAAGACGGAATAAACTAACCATCTTTGTTAGATCATTCCGGACACAAAGAATCTGGACTAGTGTCAAACAGGACCTAGACAATGGACGTGTTATATTAATATAAATCTTCTTATCTGTTTACTAATAATATGAGGGTACTTTTTTTCTAATTTTTTAAAATCAGCTGGTATTTTATATACAGATTATTAGTGATAAAACTGTGGTGATAAAAGATTACTTTGAAAGCAGATGAATAAAAACGAAAGTGCCTTTTTCATTTTTTGTCGACACACGGAGAATATTATGCCGCTGTTAATCCATCACTAGAGTCGATAGCAACAATCAATGTCCCAACCCACAAGAGACAAACTTCTACATTAGTGCTTGTCATCTACACAACATCCCTGAGTAAGCTGAGACCAGTATACTGCCAGTAATCATGTCGACACACGGAGAATATTATGCCGCTGTTAATCCATCACTAGAGTCGATAGCAACAATCAATGTCCTAACCCACAAGAGACAAACTTCTACATTAGTGCTTGTCATCTACACAACATCCCTGTGTAAGCTGAGACCAGTATACTGCCAGTAATCATGTAGACACACGGAGAATATTATGCCGCTGTTAATCCATCACTAGAGTCGATAGCAACAATCAATGTCCCAACCCACAAGAGACAAACATCTACATTAGTGCTTGTCATCTACACAACATCCCTGAGTAAGCTGATACCAGAGAGTCGATAGCAATAATCAGTATCCCAACCCACAAGAGACGTACCTCATCGTTTCTTATCACCATGCAAAATATATTCCTGGTGTGAGGAGGGAACAAACGACACATAGTTTTCATGTCACATTGACAGTACATAAGTAGTAAGTAGGTTACACTTTATCTAAAGTAAATAAAGCGTATGAAATAATTGATTATTTGTTAAATCATAGAATAATGTATTACGGAGGTTCAGTACAATCACATACAATTTATAAACAAATCCCTATTAAAACGGACGCTGGAATATTTAATATCTGGTACAGTAGGGAACATTAAAAAAATAACATTAAACATGTTTAGAATTATTTGTAAGAATTAATTATACGAATATAGCCCAGAGATATTAGAGATAAAGTTGGGTAAATATCGGATTACTTCCATGTATTATTAATTGAAACAATAGTTAGAGAGATGAATTTCGCTAGAGAACTAAATTAAAATGTTTCAATTACCCTTCACATCCACATCAAGTTACAATGTGAACAGGACTTGCTCGGAAGTTAATATCCTTGACCATTACCAATTACTGTCTGCTATTCTGGGAAAATTACAACAAACAAGTCCTGTAATGTTGTGAAAGATGAATTTCCAAATTATTGGATGCTAATGGTATATTTGTATCAATGATCTCTTTTTTTACTAAGGTGTATTCGTTATGTATAATACACCTTATATATATATATATATATATATATATATATTTAATCTTTAAGGATTGTGTTAACATACTGTTCTGGAGTCCCCATGGAGTCCATATAACGTAAATGTAATGTTTATCCTTGGATAAAAGAATGGCAGATATAAACATTTAACAATTTTTATCTCACAGTAAGCATTAAATTTGTATTGTTTATAATAAATAGTTTTACTCTGGGATAACAACGTATTCGTAACAAAACACTGTGACCGTTCTTACCGATGGGATTTATGTATCTAAACCTATATGTTCTACAAATAGTCTGTATGATATACACTTTCAATTGTGAAAGATTTCAAATGTTCAAAATTGGGGTAGGAGATATTGTTAATTCAACTATTATTTTCATTTAAAAAGGAAGATTAAATATTTATTTTAATCAAAAATTTGCTTTTAGCGATTATTATATCCTTAAACATTGTCTCATCCCGGTTGGAACTCTTGCCGGTGACTTAAGGCTTTATTAGTGACCTGGGTTACTATATTATTAGTACACTTCAAAATGATGTCATTCACAGTATTTTAACCATGACATGTATTTGAAATTATGACTAAAATAAAACATTTACCATAATTAGAAACTTAAAAACAGTTTTAAGATCATCGCTCTGTACACTGATCCATTATTCATCTGCACGATTTGTTCCACTAAAATTACTTTCACTTATATAAAAGGATTGAAATTGCAGGGTGTTACGTCAAAACCCTTTTTACAAATCTTCGCAAATGTCGGGGTTTACATCCTAGAGCATCATCCTTGTCACACTTATGTCCTTATATCCTCAGACATTTCTCATCCCTTTACACTTGTTTCTAACCCCTAGAAACCCTACAGAGTGGCGAGAGAATGATTCATATTAGTAATAGTGTATCTTTATTAAACTGCAAATACACTATAACTATCAATATTAGTTATTTCAACTTTTTGCACGATATGAATGCTAATAAACCTAAAATAATTGTTATACTAACCTATGTGTAAAGTAAAAAAATTACATGGTTAAAATACATTAATTTCTAAAGTAAAAAGTGTTAATAATTTTTTTCTAAACATTAAGTACTTATAACGAGATAAACAATGATGTGTAAATAAAGCGGAGAAGGCTACACATCCATAGACTAGTTGCACAATATTTGACAGATTTCGAGAAGGAAATATGTTATTCTTGGATCACCAAGTATAAAGTGACTATGTAAGAGACATCGCCCATTTATACCTCTGAACTCTCTTTTGGTGTGATTCAATGTTAGAATTATCCTTTTGCCACTGTTAGTCTAGTTTTTGTTGATTTACCAAGTATAAATTTATTTTAAAAAACTGTTAAAAACTGATTTATTGAAAAGATATGAGTAATATTGTTTTTGCTTGTAATGTTGTTAATGGTTTGTGTCGTGATTGTTATATTTAATGAAAATATTATGTTAGAGTATGAGAAAATTATTGTATTGTTATTGTGGTTTGGATTGTATTACTTTATTAACTTAGATTTTTGTTTAATTTTTATAGTTTAATGATGTTTAATTTCAAAGTGTACTGTAGTAAATATATATATATATATATATATATATATATATATATATATATATATATATATAAAGAAAAATATAAAAAAATGGATAAAATTATGTATAAATTTGCTTAAATATACTAAAGGTATATATAAATCTTATTGTATGGTAGATCTTTAGAAAGTTTGGAAGTACGACAAAAAAAAGTTACCAATACTAGTTTAATTAAAACAAACAAATTTTATTAGTTTGTTACTCAGATTGTTGTTTATTTTTTATAGTTTATTTATGTTGAATTTTTATAATTTAGTAATGTTTAACTTCAAAGTGTATTGTAGTAAAATATATAATTTAAAAAAGAAAAATGGATAAAATTTTATATGCATTTGCTTAATCTACTCAAAGCATATTGAAAGCTTATTGTATAATAAATCTAGACAATCTGGAAGTCCGATGTAAAGTTACCAATATTAGTTTAAGTAAAAAAAAAAGAGTAGTGTGTAAGTCAAAACGTTGTAAAAGCATGTAAAACTAATAGTATAACGATAAATAATATTTTTCTTTTATAATATACGTAATACTGAACATAGTATAGAAAGGTTATATTTATATTATAGAAAGGTATATTTATAGATGTTCGATTGTAATATCTGATATGAATGTAGTAGTTAATAGTAATTGAGTAAATGTAAACATGATTTCTATAGCTTAAGCCCCAACTGAATATTGTAGTCAAAACTTTGTATAAATTATGGAGCCTGTCCTGGTGGAAGAGTGGACCATTGGACACACACACACACACACACACACACACACACACACACACACACACACACACACACACACACACACAAAATGAGTGTTTAACTCCCAGCTCAACAAAAATATAAGGAAAGAAATAGTAATGGAAGAGAAATTTAATGATATAATGTCGGTATTACTTTTAATTTCCTCCTTCACTTCACCGAATTCACTTAAGTTAATTTTGTTAGGGTCAACATGATCCTTTGATGTTTCCTCGGTACTGCTGGTAATATACATGTGTCTATGTGTGTGTAGGGTGTATAAGAATCCATCGTCTAAACATAATCTGTTTTACATATAAATGAGGTCACTTCCTAGGGGTTCGTATATAACAATTTTGACTTAACCCCAAAATACCCCACTTTTGAGTCAACAATTTTCATACATAAACATCTCCACAGTTGGTCATATAAAGATCCCCTAAATTACTCCATCTCTATTCATAAGAAAGTTAATTGAGGGGGGGGGAGGGAGTTGGAATTTTAAGATACCTGTTATAGTATCCATATATTTTGATAATTAAACAAGTTAGTAGGACCTCAAACGCGTACCGCATAGCAGCCTTCACTGAGATTTAGTGTTAATTGCAAGGCCTATAAGTCACTTAGAATTAAACAAGTTAGTAGGACCTCAAACGCGTACCGCATAGCAGCCTTCACTGAGATTTAGTGTTAATTGCAAGGCCTATAAGTCACTTAGCAGTAAGTGTTACTATGCCTCATGTCAAAGTGGCATCATATTGATTGCACTCGTTTTGGTTGATAACCAATTTATTCTGCGATTTTGTCGTTACCATCGTGCCAACTTCAGTGGAGTGGTACGGTCCAAAAATGAAGGTTTTGCAGAATTTTTAATCTACAGGTCATTTAGTTCATAAGATGGATTGCAGACAAACAAACAGATAGGCAGACAAAAACAATATTTTTCCAGCCCTTCGAGTGGTAGATTTCGATAAGGCTCAACTAAAGAGCCATAACTTAACATATTTTAATGATCAGTACATAATATACATATACATAATAATGTCGAGTAATCTACATTAATTAACGAGAATACAAATAAAACCAGTTTAAATCATTCCAGTTGTAATAATTTACCCTCGAGGTAAATATATCAACAACAATTCAATTACACTTACAGTGTGAATACACAAATGAAACGGCAAGATAAATTACATCTGAGTAACTAAACTGATGTTGGCTAACCATTAGTTAAGTTATAATCAACTAGTGGTTTGTGTTGCTCACTCTAACAGAATTAGTTAATATTTTGGCTTTTACATCTAACACTGCTAGCAAAGCTGTTTGGAAAATTAATTAAACGTTTTTGACAGTGGCACCAGTCACTCAACACTGGTTATATTTCCATAATAAATAAATACGGTGACTAGTACCACTGCGTGACGAGATCCAAGTTGCTCAGTAAATATCAGAACTTGCGTACAAAATAACATTTAATGTCATAATTAAGCTTCATATATATGAATCGCCATGAAATTAATGATATGTTCAATATTTGTATACAAGATTTAAAACTACACTAGAAATACTTTCCATTTAGTTATTTGTACCATATGAATGTCTGACGACAGACGCCAATATTGACAGTTCTAGAAAGCAGTGACGAGATTGTCTATACAATACCAACAAATATGGTACACAGATCAACCGCTCTATCAAATAATGTGGCTAAATAACACATCGAGTCCCCATAACTCTGTATTCTAAATATGTATGGATGTGTGACGTCAGACGCCAATATTGATATATCTACAGTACAGTGACGGGATCATCTATCCAATACCAACAAATGCAGTTCAGAGATTAACCGCTCTATCAAATATTGAGGCTCAATAACAGGTCGAGTCCCCATAACTCTGTATTCTAAATATGTATGGATGTGTGACGTCAGACGCCAATATTGATAGGTCTACAGTACAGTGACGGGATCATCTATCTAATACCAACAAATGCAGTTCATAGATTAACCGCTCTATCATATATTGAGGCTCAATAACACGTCGAGTCCCCATAACTCTGTATTCTAAATATGTATGGATGTGTGACGGCAGACGCCAATATTGATAGATCTACAGTACAGTGACGGGATCATCTATCTAATACCAACAAATGCGGTTCAGGATTAGCCGCACTATCAAATATTGAGGCTCAATAATATGTCGAGTTCCCATAACTCTGTATTCTAAATATGTATGGATGTGTGACGTCAGACGCCAATATTGTACAGTGATCGGATCATGTATTCAATATCAACTAATGCGGTTCACAGATTAGCCGCTCTAAAATAAATATTAGCTCTCAATAACACGTCGTCTACATAGATATACATCTCGGATATGGTTCGTATGTAATATTTGATATATTTCTTATATTTTACAATGTATTATAGTATCAGTGCAGCAGTTAACACCGAATGTTTACCATATAGTCTCGCAAACTAATTTTTTAAATTGAAGATTTATGAAATTGATTTGATAAATTGATTGATTTGAAAATGGTCTAGAAACCTAAATCTATTATTATATCAGATTATATTTTTGTGCTCTACACTACTAAAACCAACCAAAATAGCTAAGATAAGACTGTAATTATTATGTAAAAATATTATATTTATATATATATATATATATATTTTAAATAATACACACATATATATTTATATAGCTGTATAAATGGAAAATATTTTTTCTTGTGGGAGGGTTCATGACCTAACTACTTAGTAGATAACTATATGAATTATTAATGAAGACAATTCCCGTGATTTTTGTGGTGAGAGGTTTTCTAATATCAGTTATTACAATACTGGTAATGTTACACCAGTCTTATGAAACATAAAATAAGTACGGATAAGTGTATCCAGCAGTCTGGCCACAAGAATAACACCGAGGTGATATACTGGCACATTACTCACCTGCCATTTAATTCCCTTCCCGATACTGATAAGGTTCCCACTGGGGTTCGTTAATTAAAGCAATCTATTAGCTGCGTTAGGGAATGATAAATAACCTCCGCACAGACAAAACAAAGCAAGAGTAGATTACGGTGGATAAAAATACTTGTGTTTAGAAAGTGTTCTATTATTACATGAGTTTTAAGTAATTCTGTAATTTTATGATCTGGAAAATTTACTTTTGTCTGTCTGATAACTCGATACCATCTGAAAGTATTTAAAAAATTGACTAAAATTGGTACATGACAGAATAAAGAGTTAACATTATTTATTGAAAAATTAAATACTGCCGGTTTCTAAATTGAGGGAGCCGTACATCAAAATTCATTAATTATAAGAATTGCCATATTACGTATTCTTCAGTAGTATAAGCAACCTGTGAATGAAAACATTTAGGAAGTCTTATACTTAAGAGTGTCGTAAATCATATTCTCCTATTTCAAAATATAAAATAATAGATTTTTCTTTGCAACGAGGCGTCTTTTAAACGATGTGATCGTAATACACAAGTCTTTGTTTTATAGATATAAAGTATTGTATAGTTATTAAATTCAGTATACTACATATTCACAAATCCCTGGTATCATAACCGTTAATTCTCAAATACAAGCCCCAAATTTATGTTGCTCATTTAATTCATGAGGTATTCCCCAGAGTTATAGGATTCTTCCCCACTCCACCAAATATCGCCATTACGAGCTATCATTTAAGTCAATATATTTCCTATCTAAAAATGTTATTTTATCTACATTTATGGGTTTATTAGTTCAGCGAGCGGTTAAAGTACGCTAACGCTAAGTACAATTCCGTACTTAGGAGGAGACATGCACCATCATCTAAATAGATACTCTCAATGAAGTTACTAAGTGAAATTTTAAGTCCATAGTTCGATTTGTTCTCGAGATACTCTGTACAAAACACATAGTGCAAACATAGTGAAGAGGAAATTTTCTAATTGTTTTATTAATAACAAACCAAGTTTGAATGCAATTAATAAAGCTCAATTCGCTATCGATGTATTCTACAGAGAGTTATACTTCACTAAAGCTCTGGCCAATCTCATTGTAGAATATTCACAATCATTGAATTTTATAAGGATACTGCATTAGATATTCTTTGTAAAAGTTTGAATTTCGTGCAAAATATAGCTCAATTTTCAAGATATTGTTTGCAATACATATAAAAAGAGAGATACCAAGAAATATTACGGGATAATAGGCGTCGGAAACGCCCAGGTTATAATTAATATATAGTTACTATAAAACAGTAATTTCAATGGGTTTTGTCCAAAAAACAAAACTATCTATTCACCTTAGTAACACATACAACACAGATCGGTTAATGAATTAAAATAAGGACTATTATAGGTAGAACCAATGTGCATGGCTTAAAATTTAAATATCTTTAAGATTACCCATATATTTCAAAGGAAACTTTTATTCTAAACAGCGTTCTAGTAAAAGAAAAAATTTAAAAGTTGAAATATCATGAAAACTATGAAGTGAAGTAATCATACTTCAGAGCTGTACGAAATACACCAAATTTGATAAAGAAGTGACGTACAGAAAAAATATTTATTATATAATCTCTTTGAAAATAACTCTTTTGTGGTATGTAATAACAGTGAAGAAATCTTATTTAACACTCGATTATGCAAATAGAAACCAATTTTGTTATACAATATACTGGTACAGTAAAGATAAATTTAGTAAGAACCTCAGGCAGAGTAGAGCACGAGGAGGCTGCACTCATGTATAAACCACATCTTTAAGCTCACAGAACTTTAGCTAATTATTCTACTTTAGCTGAGAGGAACTTAATCGTCTACTCTTGTTAATAAATTTAACATTATTGTCATCCTCTAATTAAGTATACATCGAACATAAAATAATGTATTCCTTTACATGTAATATTTTAATTCATTTTTAAATTGTATTATATACGGATTACAGTATACAGTTGGATATGCTTTTACTCTGCTTTATGAAGCACATTTATATTACCATTGCTATACAATACTACTTAAATTTAAGCTATTTCAATAATTAGTAATAGTTTCTATTTTATTCCAGTTAAATAATAGTACGCCAATATTGACAAAACACAATAATAAACGTAACGGTACCATAATTAGCAGTAACTGTCTTTTAAGGCTACAATATCTGGGTGGCATTATTGCTTTTAGTTTGAGGTAAACGTTAGTTTTTTATGAGAATTGTGCTAGTTATTTAAGTTTATTTAGGATCTGTACCTATTAGGGAATATATTTTTTATATGACAACAACAAAGGCTGCATATTTTACGCCTAGGTGTGCTCTCAGATGTATACTCGTCACAGATTCAGATCACTAATAGACATCTTGTATTAAAATATGGTGTTTTACAAGTCTTATGTGAACACTTATTCCATTACACCAAAGACTAAAAAAATCGATTGTCATTTTGACATGGAAAGTTTTTTTTGCAAATAACGATTTTGGCATATTTTTCATCGAATAAGGAGGACAGTTAAATTTTGTACATTCTTAATTCTACATCTTAAGTTTTATAAACCCGAACAATCATGTTTTGTATCTCTAAAAGTAATGTGTTAGTTTTTATTACTTACAGTAAAAAGATCGAAATTGTCAAATATTCTGTTATATTATCTATTTTAACAAAAACAATGCTACTGAATGACACTATTATCGCTGGGAACTCCTACTCACCCAACATTGATATTTTGAACACAGCGGTTATTAGGGCATATTTACCATAACAATTTTGTATATACAGTATATATGTAGTGTTAATTATGTGCACTTATTCTCCACCAGGAATGTATACGAGACAAAATATTTATATAAACAATACCTGTGTGGGCATGTTCAAGGCGAATGGCTTTTAAAGTTGTTTATGCTAAACTTGTCAAGTGACGCTGCACAAAACCAATTTGAACATTTTACTGGCCTCCTCGGAATTGAATAAGTGACCTGAGAAAGTTTAGATAGCCGAAGCCTTGCCCCTACAATACGGTGAAGATGTTTGACTACCACAACACATTTTTGTAATGTACCGTATATTGGGATATTAACAAATCTCACAACGTTATCATTCCTCACAGTAATTTTAAGATTTGACTCATGTGTACCAAATATCGCAGGCGAATATTTTATAAGATACATGTTAAAGTCACTTATTTTTAATATCGAAGTGTTAAATTGTATACACAGAGGGGATTCTTACTGAAACGTAAATTTTACACGTACTAATCTACAAACATATTTTGGAGATGTCAGTAACTTAAATATACTTTAACGTACCGTAGTTCCTGAGTAGTTTTACCGAATAGAAAATGATTGCGTCTAGTCTTGCATCACATTGTATGTATCCTCTTCTTTTGTTGCTATTAATCAGAACACAGTGTTAACAGTTGAATGTTTTAGTGTATAACCATTTAATAATAATTTAAGAAAATGAAATTCCATTCAAAGACTACTGGAAGCTTAAAAGCCAATCTTATTCAAAGAGTACGTCCTGTAAATAAAAATTTTTAAAGCATTCCGGTTACTAGAAACCCGATAAATATGAAACCATTCCTGATCGGGTTTGTTCTATGGAATGTGAACAGGTTGACTGCTAAGTTTATTTTATTAGCCGATAAAGTAAGAGAAAACATTGAATACGAGTACAGAGCATTCCAAGGTACACGTTATTAGCCTACTGCATTTGAATGAAATAGTGAACAGTGAGGTGGTTCATTTCAACGTATTGACTTAATATAATAGATTTAAGTCGAAGTTCGTGAGGATGTCTTATCTTATCTCGCACGAACAAAGCCTGATCACCTCCAGTTCTATCTGGAGAACAATGAGACTAATGTTCCCAAGGCCATTCCTAAGATTGAGACAACAGCTGAGTGCCAGTGTAATCTCCCGCTGGTTTCCACTAAACCTTTATCTTTCCTTGTCGTTACCTTAAATTTTGTAATAGAAAGTACAAACCTCGTCTTGAAGGTTCATTTTTAAACGTAAAATACTTATCAATCTTGTTAAGTAAGAGTTTTCCTTATAACTTGTCATATTTTATGCTTTATTAATTTACATTGATGCTTAACTTTATATTTTGTTTTAATGACACAAATAAAGTTAATACGGTTAATCCCAAAATACAAATAATAAATCTGACATATACAGTAACAATATTTAATTTATGATGTTTCGTAATTTTGTGTGTAATTTTCAACCGTCCTTTTCAATACTAAGTTTGTTTTAAATAGGTTTTATTGCAAAATTTAGTAAACGTTTTAAAATAAATCATGCTGCCTAACTGATGTGTCTTGTTAGAATAGTGCTGTATATATGTTGGTTAATGATTGAAACGATTTATTAAACATTTATACATTTGTTGCACATTTTAATATATTACATATATAATTTGTCGTGTAAATTACACCAGAAGTTAAGAGATCTAAAAATATCTGATAACATATTTATTTTTAAGAACTTAATTTAACTATTTAAACATTTTTATACTCTTTGGTGTAGGCTTTTATGAATAAATATCAGCGATGTGAATATACCTCTCACCCTTCCCAGCATTTCATAAAATTATAATACATGGAAACGATGGGGTGGTGGATTTTCAGCGTGGACAATGATATTATTTTAATAAAAATCTGTAGTTTATCTACCGTTATTTAATCTATTTTACAGTGAAAAATAACATATTCCTATAACAAGTTTCTAAGAACATTTAAGTAATAAGTTTTCAGACGTACTCGCTCTAGGGTGAATATCAATAATGATTAATGAACCAGTTTGGACGACCAGCACCACGTGTTTTACGATAGTTAGCTATTTATTTGTATTGTAAATTTTGCGAGTTTGCCAGATGTACAGACATCATGAGGCAGACTATGTCGCACCATTGGCTGATTGTTATTTAGGGTGGCGATACATGTACAGTACACTCGTGAAGAGACCTTCCGACCCTGTTCTATTTTATTGGCTGAAACTAATTTAAGTTACAGTTTTAAACTTTACACACATTTCAAATGGGTTAAAAGTCAAAAATTTCGGAATAATTTTAAATTCAAAAGGATTTTTTTAACATCTTTTAGATACTTGTATCAAAGCCATAAGGCATAAAGAAGTTTATAAATTACATTATGGTTGTTTATTACTTATTAATATTAATGTGATCTGATACTCATCTTGAATGATCTTTCTCTATACCGGTGTCATAATCAACTTTATAATATTTTGTATAAAATAGAGAGTATTTAAATTCAATGTTAGTGCATATTATCTTTAAGAAATGATTTTTATTTCCTCGTAACGGTGATATAACCAATTTTATAGTATTCTGTATAAAACTGATAATATGTAAATTTCATTCTAGTGCATTGTATCTTGTAAACGATGATGTAGGATTACGTTACTTGTGTTACAGCTAGTGTCTAAAATATAAGTACCATTTCTGCATTCAGATGTATTTATGGTACATTAAATGTAATAAGAAGTAACACATTTAATTGTTAATACATATTGAAAACTATGAAACTTATTTTATGGAGAACTTGAAGGAAGAATCAATGTTATGAACTAATCAGGTACAACCGTATTTACAAGTTATTAGATTAAGCTTAAAGACATTTAAGAACTACGTAGACAAAAGATAATTCTAATGGCTGATTCAAGTATAGCCTTATAATTGTTCATGTGAAATTGTGTTAAATATATGCAAATTGATTAATATTATTGTTATTATCATGTTATTAAATATAAGTATAGGAGATCAAGTATACATTTTTATGTAACATTTCAGCAACTCCAAGAGCTGTTTGCTTACTTTTTACTTTAAAAAAGAAATGTATTTCATTACACCGTGAATGCTCTAATAAATTTAAAAGATAGATCTCTAAAAATTGTAATTATATAATTATACAAGTCTTTCAATGAGATTTTTTCCTGCCTCGCCTCGGCATATTTTTACTGTGTAAGTTTCCAAAATTGTACTTTAATTAAGTTAGGGCATTAAAAGAAAAATTCTATAACAAAGAAAAACATTATTATCTATCATTAACAATATATTTTGCTTCGTATCCTTTACAAAAGTAGCATACATTTCAAAGCTATCTGCTAGACTTAAAATATTCATATTTATCTGTGACTTATAAAGGAGCATAACTATAAATCATAACATTTATGGAAAAATTTCCATATAGTTTTGTTAAAGGAAAGAGTCCGATTTTAACTAATTCACTAGAAATATAATATATATCTCAAAATAGAATACATGGAAAATTGGGATGGTCAAACTCTCTTAGATGTTTATTGAAACGTAACCTGAGGGAAGCTGAGGTTGACCATGTCACTATCACGTGACTACATACCTCGGCTGTGGTTTGAGGTCACTCGACACGGCAACCACGGCTCCGACCTCAAAGCTTGTTTACTTTGTGTAGTTTACCCAGTTCTGTCCATTTCTCTTTTTGACTGGACGTTAAGTTCTGTCAACCGTATATTTCGTAGTAAGTAATGTTCTTGTAAATTTCGTTTACATTATCAATTTAAACACGTATATTGTGTTCATACTGTTACTTTGTACTAGATTGCTTTGTTCTCCGTTTGTAAAAAAATCTATACAATTTTCTCATAGTAAAGTATTTCTATAAGGAGATAAATACGAACAACATACTTTGTATATGGTTATGACTTCAACTTGATGGTAATTAATAGGGACAGAGATCTAGGGATTCGCAATTAGGGTCTGAGTTTGGGTGTAGGTTTAGTCTGTGACCATTCCACTTTATATCAGTATTGTACACCATTTAATATACTGACTCTCCACCTTGCTTTGTTCCCTGAAAAGGCCAAGCAGTCTACGAGGAGGGGCAGAAAAAGGCTAAAACCGAGATGGGCCTCTCTTTAAAAACAGAATTCCTTTTAAATCAGTCAGGAGAAATATGAATATGAGGCCACCATGTCAGTTGTCAAACTGAAGATGTATATTTAGTTTTATTTTTAGTTTGTACAACACTGATGCAATAATTACTCACAATGTTGGCTCGCAGGTTAATATTATAGCCGTAACAAAAACAAAACACAAAGGAGATGTGGTAGTGATCACAGTTATCGTGGAATTATACTAGTTAAAACTGTGTACGTTTGTCATCTGGAAACCAAACGTCATATAAAAAATATGTTTGGACAAACATTATTGTAAATGACTCTAATATTCTAAAATATTTCTCGTGTGCTATGGTACATAATAATGGAGATATACGATTCTTTTCGAAATTTGAAGAGTTTTTGTCTTAAAACCCTAAGAAATATTGATCAAATGTATTAACAACTGGTTTTATAATTATATAATATATTTGAAAATACATATACCAGTTTCCGTATAAGCTTTAAATTAGATCACTTAAAAGTTTCGTCAAATAAGAATGGCTGTCATCTTGTAAGATCTTATTAGTAGTCCATTCAAGGTCAACCGCTCCACTGTTCTGATACTCTTTATTTTCAGTTTCCTGGGATTTTGAAGCCAAAAGATTCCAATTAAGAGAACTGAATCTAATCTACTGCTGTCTACTACTGTTTATTAATATGCCTTACGACTTTTTTATTGATTCAATTTCTCTGCCTTGCACATTTACATTTTGAATACCATCCTTAACTACTTCTTTACATACTAACTATTCTTTGCGGGGTTCAATCCACGCATCGCACCATATTTTAATGTTAAGTAAATCAGCTAGGTATTATTATTGTCATTGAGTGATAGGAAATTTATTCTAAGTGTGCTATATGTTTATTTACCATCTGGCTACAGTAAATAAAAAATTTCTGTTGATGACTAAGAAACCACATGGACTGGTCTCTTTACAAAGGTGATCAACGATAAACAGTATAAGAAATTTCTCGCTAATAAGACATGAACTTACATGCTCTCTTAAATTATTGGTGTCTGAACTTTTAACAGACTGTACATTTTTATACTCAAAAGTACTTATCCCACATACTAATAAAACCTATTTTACAGCACTTGGTAGTGCTGTAGCTATGTACTCAGTTTACCGATTTCTTCGCACAGAGTATTTGGAAAAATAAAACCTTTCAACTAGTATTGTCCTCTAAAAAAAGTTTCACGCCGTTTAGACATTTAACATACAAACTCCTGATCATATTAGTTAAAAAGCAGACAGCAACTTATATTATCAGTGTTATTTACTTCACAGTCATTGATTATAGAACTTAAATTTAACGACTTCGTGCATGTTTAATGTTGGAATACATTCATGTAGGCCGCCTGGTACGACCTACATTATGCATGCAAGGTGTAATACAATCTTACCTACCCTGTGTGCGAATCAGTTAATGCATATTAAAGTTGTTTGTATTTTACTACGTTGTGAAACGACGACTTTATTATTTATTCACTGATTCTTACAAACAATTTCTAAATTTGAGTTGAGCGTATTTTAATATATGTCAATCTGTATTTTAATTTACGATTAGTTATAGACAATGGAATGGTAAGATGAGGTTGATATTTTAAAGGGAGAGACCAAAACTTTTGTCGTAGAATGAAAACTCGATCAATACATTTGTTACTCATATAGAAGGCATATGGATTTGATAATAAAAACTGCGTTGATTTGTAATACAGCCTAATAGAATATTTTATTTTTGTTTAACAGACCACAAATTTATATTAATTTTTTAACCAGGCAACGTGAATATGGATTTGTAAAACCTGACTTGAGAATTGAGTGTGGATAAAATGTAGTACGTTTCATTTGTGAATTCTTCATAAGCTTCTACGTTAATTGTAATTACTTTTGAAACCACTATAAAATATTTAAAGGTGAAAAATTACCTTAATATTTAAAACAACTGATCTGATAATAGGATCTGGACTATTAATATAGTATATAAAATAGCCTAATCATCTCACGAAAAATGCACGACAAACTCGATCTTTTTATCGTCAAAAGCATTATCGACAAAAGCTAACTTACAGGCTACAGTTTATGTCTTGGTTGTCATCTGTAGGCAGTTTATACGAGCCACGTTTGGTTTTATAACCTAAACCTAAACTGGGAGAAGCATTACTTTCCTCTGTAAATGTGCAATAATGTATCAAATAAGTATTATTCAAGTTAAGAATAGTATTTCAAAATATCTTAATGAATAATGTATATTTATAAAAGTAAGGTACCACGGAAACTCTTTTGGTTTGTACTCATCACATAATTGCCTTTAATCAAGAACCAACGGTATTATATTCGTTTCTTATTTTATCAATAAACCTCTGTACGTATTACATGTTGATGCACAGGTTTTGTGACAATGTCCATACATGGAGGAAGTTATCGTTCATATTAACTATACATGATATTACTTTAGTTACCATAAGGCCGATTACACAAATATACATCGAGTACGTAAAGTAGATTGTAATAACATTCTTTTTGAACGGAAAATCATATTTATAGATTAAATATTTATTGGTTTTAAATTAGTTTTTTTATTTTATATAGGTAATCATTATTCATTATATCACAGTATATAAACAAATATATGAATCGAGAATTTTAAAGATCAATTTAATCGGCGAAATTTAAGATTTTAATTATCAGAAAACATTTTATACACAATTTAATGTGTACAACATGATTGGTCCTAAAACTGAGCTTAGTGTTTGAGCATGTACAATGTGATTATTAATTTGTCTGTCAACAATCTCCCTGGCCTGCCCTGTTGTAACCTTAAGATTGGAGTTGGTGTAATTTGATAATCATCATAGTCTAAACCACATCTGTATAGAGTAATTAATTTAAAATACATTAACGATTACTATAAAAAAGGCATCACTATAATAAATTTATTGTTAATATAATAGGCTTAAAATTATTCTGTATAGACCAATATAATCTAATGATAAATAAAAGAAAATAGTAAACAAATTGACGAATGCTTGTATTAAACTCTATAAATCGCTGAAGCTATTGGACCTTCCTATGTGGTTTAGAAGCCCTATGTAGCAAAGCGACATTGGGTGTTTTTCGATAAGAACAATACCAAATCTCGTAGAACTCTATGCCTACGTATTATAATATATCTATCGTAGCGTTGTTAAATGTGTCTCATGTTTAGGACATTTTAATGTGCCATATGCTAGATTGTAGCGTTATTGTATATGAGTAGATATGAATATGCCGATTCTAGACCACTTTCGGAGCCAACAGTAAATCAATGGAAAATACTGTTTAAAGGAAAATAAACGTGTGAAAATGTAACTCACGAATGAAAAATAACCGAATCTATAGCTGTTTGCTTCTACTTTCTTAAGCTGTTTTAATGTAAAATCTCCTTAGAATCAATGTAAAATATATTGGAAATGTTGTCAAATCTGCTACGAATAAACGAAAAATCTTCGAAATCTTAATAAAATTTAATCAATTTAAAAGTTTTTACTAAAAACATACTTTAATAAAAAAACTTTTCTACTAAATAGCAAACATGAATTCACCAAGCTCTCTAAAATTTCAAGCGTTTAAACAGTGCAACATAGATGAATTCAAAGAATTACCAAAACATTTTATAGAACAGTTGATACCGTCTTCGACACTTTCCGATACAGAATTCATTGAACTTATAAATTCTTTTGCAGACAGAACAAATGATGGAGGGCTGTTTTTTCATCATAAAGCACGAAATGTATTGGATTGTTTATTTAACTTAATTACGAAAGATATTGAAAAGAAATTAAAAAAGAAACAAACAGAGAGTTTTCATCGATATTTTATGAAATTTTTTAAAAACTGTACGTTTTTCGAATACAATCAAGACTTAATTGTTGAATTCCTTAGGATTTTTCGTGAGAATCAAGATTTATCAACAAAATTCATTAAAGAACACTATCAGATTTTTCTTATAAAATATCACTATATTTTGCGTGAAACAAAAGGTATTACTATAGATAATATTCCATGTGATTCTGAAGAAGAGAGACACAAACTATGGTTATCAAAAGAGTACTATGAATTGGGGAACTAATGATAATCTTCTATTCTACAAAATTGACGGTAACACAGTCTTTATCTTTAATAGTCTTCTTTCCAGTAACAACCAAGTGTAGTTTATCATATTTATTCAATTCTTTAATCTTTTTTTCATCCAAAACATTCAAAAGTCTGTTCGGTAAGTGTACTTTATAATCTTCCAACTCGGCAATTATTGTAAACCCGAATTTATCTTTTATTTTCTCCAAATTCAAAATTTTGTATTTCTTATTTTCTAATAATTCATTCAACTTCTTATATTCTTTAAACTTGAATTCACCAACAGCGTTCAACTCTTTCAAGAACTCAATTTAGATCGAAAAAATTTAAAGACGGAAAAAATGAAATTTGCTAACAATCACTCGAGAAGTCGGGGAGAATGTGAGTAAAACCACATTCTTTTCACGAGGTTCTTCATATACTTTCTCCAAATGTACTATAAAATCATTGAGGATTTCTGGCTTAAAATCGTAGACAAATTCAACATCCAGATAATGAAAAATTACAAGTAATATCTTTTCATAATAAACGTGTGTATCGATACCCACAAACCTAATGTATTCTTTGAAAAGGAAAATAATTTTTTCAATGGTTCTAAGAGATAAGTAAAAAATTGTTATTCTGTTTTCTAAATTCTGTAACAAATGTTGTTTGTTTTTTACCTCCATATTGCAATTTTGTAAGCAGATTATTCAAATGTGTTAGTTTATTTCGAAATTTCTTAGGTTTAGGTCTTTCGTACAAAATTAAAATACAATCTCTACAAACTAAATATCTGTTATCAATAATTTCTCCTATATTATAACACTTGTAACAATTGGCATTATACTCTTCCATTTAAACAAAAAGAATTTTATTATAAATGGAGATTATGGAACTAAGTCTGCCGAGATATAAATTTTTCAAAGCAAATGTTTATGTTTTATTTCAACTACCGAGATAAAGAGAAATGATTTTATTTAATTATTCAACTATTTAGGATATTTTTTCTATAATTACAAAGATTATTACGGAAGAAATCGAGATTTTTCATCAGCGAAAGAGTATATTTTTAACGTTTTAGAAGGAATGAAAGAGAACAATATGAACATCATTAACTACTGAATTTCTCTAATATCGTTCTTAATTACATCATAGGCTAAAAATTTCTCAGAAACCACAACCACATAACAAATCGCGTTTGTAACAGCTTTTTGAAAATCCATATTGATAATTATATCGTTCTTTGAACCAGAAATATTTGTCAAACTCTTTGTTGTATCAATTACATAAATAGGTATATTCGCTAAAAATTCTTTAGGATTGTAATACATTTCCTTATTATTACAGTAAATTTTCTTAAAATCCTGATACATCTGATACATGATTCTGAAAAGACCTCTTGAAATGTTTAAATTTTGTAATTCATCTGGATAATAAGAACCGTTCAATTTTACTCTGATATTTTTTACATCCAAACTATCAAACTTTGAAGGATTTTTTTCTTGATTATTCTGTCTATCTGTTTGAAAACCTATGATAACGAACTTGGGATTGAAGATATTTCTATAAATATTTGTAATATCGAACGAATAAGTTGTTCCGGAAATACCTTTTTGTTCAATACATTGCCAATCTAGAAAATTAAACACAATGTTTTGACTTTTTTTTAATTTCATCAATCAACCTAATTTTACTCGTGGTTTTATTATCAATCATTGGAACTCTAATAAAAAAATCTGTAATTGTTATTTTTCCATCAACAGGCATAACATTTCCAGTTGCAGTCTTCAGAATCACATCATCGTCTTCTGCTCTTATAAAACTTAGATAAAATCCTCCTTTATAGATCGGTATAGTAAAATTTTCAAAAAATCCTAATCCAAAATGAGATAAATTTCCAGCTGCTTCAAAAACACCAAATTTCAAATCTGATTCAAAGCCATTAGAAGTTTGAGAAATAACATCACTTTTTGAATACGAAATAGTTCCTTTAATTGTGCTTAATTGAGCACAGTTTTCGACTTCTTCTATCAATTTATTGCGTTTTCTTACTTCATCTTAGAAAATAAAAACGGTATAAAATTATCGATTAATCTAACATTATCAGTTCCAAGATATGCTTGACCATCTTGTTTTGTTAAAGTTCCAGAAATATAAAAACTGGAAGTTAGACGAGCAAAAATTATCTCCAAAATCAATATTAAACTCAGTTCTTTTATTCGGTTCATTCAAATGTTGTTTACTAATTGGATAGAAATTTTTAAACTCCGCCCTTTCAATATCACTAGCATACTTTCTGTAGTCCGCCATTTAATAAGAGAAAATGTAGAAATTTTAAACATCATGTATAAGAAAGATATCATTTTTTCATCGATCTAATGTACGTTTTTATAAGAAAAGATATAAATTTTAGTCATTTTTAATAATCTACTTCGTCATATTCAGGATTCTCTTCCTTAAATTTTGCAATTTCGGCGACATATTTCAATAAAATCTGCACAGGATAGTAACCGCTATCTATAATATTATTCCAATCAACTGTATCTTTATTTTTATCAAAAAACTTTATACTCAAGTGTTGATAGAGGCAAAGAACAGACATATGGTCTTTTAATTGATAATGTATATTTTCTTGAATGAACTCTAGGGACAGATTTTGATATTTTGCAATGTTATACCAATTTAACTTATTAATGTACAATCGCATCATATCTTCGGATAATTCATATTTTTGAGAAATATCATCCCAATGTTCTTTTTTTCAAATCTCTTTCGTGTTGCATTATAAAAAGATCGAAAGCACTGTAATGTCCCGCCATCTCTATTTATTAAGAAAAAATTTCAAAATCAAGTTTTTATAAATTGACTCTTTTTAGCGTTACATTCAGCACATTTTCCAGATATTCTCTTAACTCCATTGATGTTTGCATAGTATTTTATATCATTTGTTTCAGTTTTTACCTTACTCCTCACACAATATATGAGCGCCATTTATATAAGGAAAATTAGTCATCATAGCCGCCTAATCCATTAATCTGTTATCAATATTTTCAAAAGTTTTATTAACATCTTCTTTAAATTTATTAAAGTTTTCTTCTAGTTTATTTACTTTATCGAGTTTATCATCTATGCCTTCAAGTAATTCACCATTACTGTTTATTTTATCACGAACATTATCTTGATATGTATGAAAATCTTCCTGAATTTTTATAATTAGTTCTTTAACTTTATTTTGATATGCAATAAAACCTTGCCCAATATTTATAACTTTTTCATTAATTTCACCAACATCGTCTACTGATCTTCTATTTCTGGCTTCTAACTTGTCATAGACTTCTAACTTGTCATAGATTTCTGTTGTAAAATCTTTAACATGTTGTTTATCATTCTCATAATTTTGTTTTAGTTCATCAAACATTTTAATATGATCTTCGAATTGAATCATTACAACAACATCAAACGGATAAATTCCCTTACTAACGCTGCTAAGTCTTTTTCCTCTAAAATCTAAGGCTTTTTTAACATTCGGATCATGTAAATCAACAATATCGATGTTTTCTGGTAATTTTAGAGGTTTTAAAATTTGTTCTTTAACAACAACATCATGTTTGTCAATACCAGGTCGAAGACCGACAATTCTTTTCTTATTAGCCAAACTAACATAATTCTTTACAACTTTGATCGCTTCAGTAATTATATCAGCTTTTTCGATATGAGACATTAAATTGGTAAATATTTTTTCTGCACCATCTTAAATTTTTTTTTCAATGTTTGTATTTCATCAGCAACTTCACTTGAACTTATGCAATTTGCAAGTTTGTTATCATATTCTGCTTTAAAATCTTCAATCTCGACAGCAAACATATCTGAATCTGGAAGGTTTTGTAATAAATTTTCTAACTTGTTATCAAACTCATTTCTCAAACTATCAAAATTGAAACTATTATCTACATTTTGAATAATTTGTGTTCCAAATACGTCAAAAATATTTTGCGAATCCATATTTATTAAGTAATAATTTGTTGAAAATTCTTTAAAATCTTTACCATCACTCAGTTCATTCAAAACAAAAACACATAAATGACCACAAATTGGGGGATCTTTATAATCTTGAATCTGAGAATCATTGTAGTAGACGCTTGATTTTTTTCAAATATTTAATCAATTCTATAGGTGGTTTGTCCTCAATTCTTCCATACGAATCAAAATAACATGCATTCTTATCATTTTTATAATAACAAATCCAATGCTTTCTACTTCGCATAATCGAGTCTAAATTCACAATTCCACATTCAAATTTCTTAACTTTTTCAGGTAATGTATCTCTCATGAAGATTCCTCTAAAATGTTTAATATTTTTGCAGATTTCTTCCAATTCCCCGAATGTTAAAGGTTTAAATTTTTTTTTCAATGTTTGATTTCACGTAATTCAAAGTTTTTTTTATCTAATCCAGATCCTGTAACATCTTCCAACTCTTTATCTAACCAATTTAAAATGTTTCGAACAATAGGAATCACATCTTTTTTAACGATTGGAGCAGCTTTACGAACATAAGGAACAACATTTTTAACAACTGGAATATGTTCTCCAAAATCTAATAAATCTTTCAAAAGTCCACCATTTTTAAGTTCTTTCAACTGATTATAAGAAAATTCTATTCTGAAGCCTTTATCGTTTTTCTTGTGTTTTTCGAGTTTATTGTATTGTCTATTTGTTAAAAATATCTTATCTTCGCCATTTTTTAGTTGATCTATTTTAAATTGAATACTAACAGGTATTTTCTTCTTAAAAGCGGATTTTATTTTTTCTTTCTGATTTTTGCTGAAAGAAAAAATAAAACCTCCATTTATATAGTTAAAATTTCAAGTTCTCTTCTATTCCCATTCCTAGTTTTCTCTTCAAAAACATTGCTCCAGCTGATGGAAGCGCAACAAATCTTTCACCTAAACTAGCATCTTTTGATAAAAATCTATCCATTGCCTTATCTTGCAAAACTTTATCTGCTATGTGTCTGAAATTTGTGTCTCTATGTTTTGCATAAAAAATATCGTGTTCCATTGCAGCTTGATCTAATTTATTCACACCAGGATCTCCTCTTTTTAGTCTTTTTTCGAGTTTTGTGCCAGGCCCCAGATACTGATAAGTTGGTACGTGTAATTCAAAAGGTAAATTGTTGATAAAATCATTCAAAAGTCCGCTACCCTCAATCATAGATGAACTTATTGCGGGCAAAATTCGTTTTAAATATTTAATTCCATCAGGTTTTTCAATCACCTCAGCAAGTTTGTTCGAAATAAAATCTTTAATCGATTTCTTTTCATTCAAAAAATTGTTGTTTCCAGCCTTTTCTTGAGCATAAATATAATTAATAATTCCATCGAGTTTTGTCAAATCGTCGATATATCTGTATTCAATCTTATTATCACTGTATTTTCTTACACCTGATCCTTCGATTCGTTTTTCCCAAATTGGTTTAATTAATTTCATATATTTTTTACCTCTACTTGACTTAGGCTTCTTAGTAGATGGATCATTATTTTTGTTAATTGGGTCAGATTCCCATAAAATTTCTGTATACTTTTTCAAATCTTCTTCAGAATATAAATTATCTTTTGGAACGTCATGGTATGTTAGTAATCTCCATAAACCTTGAGTTCCTTCATATGTTTTTTCATTAATAATGATATCATTACGCTCAAAATTAACGGGTAAATTATAAATCATAAAACTTCTCTTTTTTTATCCTAATACAAGTCAAATTTATCATCTTTTAACATAGGAAGGAATTTTTTACCAATTTCACCAATTATTATATCCGTTGTTCCAGGACTTATTAGTTCAACTATGGTAGAGTCTTCAATGATTTGAGGTCTAAATGGTGTTGAAGATGGTAATTTTGGCAATTAAAACTCTTCTACTTCAGATTCTGGAATTGAAATATCAGCAAATTGTCGTACAACTGGAACCAAATTCATCAAATTGTGATTATCGCTTAAAACATTTTCAATTTTACCTTCAACATTTTTAATTGCAGAAGTTACAGGTTGATCAATTTTTTGAAGAAATTCTTGTTCTTTCTCATCAATTTGAATCTGTTCTTTAAATTCTTTGATTAATTTCTTTTCGATTTGATCAAGTTTTTTCGCTTCTTCAGAAGTTACATTCACCATTTAATTAGAAAAATTTTGAAACGTGGAACGTAAAAACGTGAACGTGGAACGTAAAAACGTACAAGATTATTACACGTTTATATTAGAAAATTTATTCATATATTTACCATTTTTAGGCTTCAAAGTTAGATTAATAGTTAAAAATCCATAGTCTTCTTTCCAAATTTTATCACATAATTCATTAAAGTGGTTAAAACTCATATCAGATCCCACATAATTGTTGTAAATCTTTCTCGAATAGTGATCGTCTTGCTTAAAAACACACAACATATTCAAATTATTTCTAATAACTTGTTTATCAAACTTTGAAAAGCATTGGGAAAGATAGATACAAGATATGTTTTTGTGACGAGACAGTTCTTCTCTATATTTTTGAATCTTTGTTGTAATTTTTTGTATGCGTCTTGTTCTAAAGATTTACTAAAAACATACAAATTGGAATAAGGAATCAACCTATTGTAGATAAAATTCAATAATAAAGTTGTTTTTCCACATCCACTTGAACCAACAATTAACAATCTGATTGGTTGATCTTTCTTATTTTCTTCAAACGTTTGAAGTTTTATCTGATCTTTTTGCTTTAAAAATTTCTCCATTTAAATAGCGAAAATGAAGCTGTTCAAGTTGACTTCAGAAAGCTCTAAATTAGTTTTAAACTTGGAACATCCTATTTATTTAGAGGAAGAATCAAATTATTTTATCGGTTTAAGCGGTTTTAATTCTGACAATTTTGTAATAAATATTAGTGAAAGTTCTCCTTATTGCATAGGATTTAGTGAGAAGAACATAAAAAATACTATGGTTTAAACAAAGGATATTATACCTTCGATCAAATAAAAAATTCCTTTAAAAATTATCTGAAACATTCAAACAATCAGATAAATCTTTAAACTTTGACGAAAACAAGTTTGAAATGCAAAAAAATATCTCTCTAATAAAATTCAAATAAAATTACTAGTAAGAATAATGTTTTCAGCAATTATAGTAGATTTATTAGGGTTTGTTCAAGAAACTATTGAGCCAAATCAGGTATATTTAGGAAATAAAACGCCAAAATTTATACCGTTCGATGTAATTGAAGTACATTGTAATCTCGTTGAACCTAGTTTTGAAAATCATACCGAACATTTACACAAAGAATCTGAAATTTTGTACACTTTTTTCCAAATGTTGCTTATGGATCAAAAATCAGTGAAAAACCGAATGAAATCGATTATATTCCAATTAGAAAAAATATTAAAAGAATTCAAAAAATCGTTCTATACAAGACTCTGAGGGAAATGTATTGAATAATGAGAGTAAAACAACAATATATTTAAGATTTTCGAAAGAATGACGAATCAAGGGGAGCTATTGAATAGCTTACCTTCAAACTTTCAAAACAACACTGTTTTCATTAATGAATATGGCCTTTATTCTCGAAATAAAAATTACTAGTTAAATTTTTTTTCTATCTAAATGGAGTCAGTTGTAGACCTACTCAATAATCAACTTAGATTTTAAAACAAACATATATTTACAATTGTGGATGATAATAATGAATTTTGGTTTAAAGCAAAAGATATTGCAGAAATATTGGAATTTAAAAATACGATGAAAACGATTAGAGATCATGTTAAAAAAAATATAAAAAAAGCTTCGATAACATAGATTCAGAAGGGGGGAACGAATCGTTCTTACCTTCAAACTTTCAAAAAAACACTATTTTCATTAATGAACCGGGCATATATTCTTTAATACTGAAATCAAAAACGAAGATAGCAGAAATGTTTCAAGATTGGGTTTTAGAAGAGGTTTTACCAAGTATTCGTAAATTTGGTGAGTACAAACTTGAAAACAAGATTAAATATTTAGAGGACGAAGTTAAACACTTGCAAATTCAAGATGAAATAAAAACGGAAATAATCGCAAAACAAAGTGTAAAAATTGACTTAATGAAACCAGACCTTGTTTGTAAAGATTTTGATAAGAAAAAACACCATGTTTTTGTATTAATTAAGAAGAATCACATGTGGGAATATCCTTATTACGTTATCAGAGCTCAAAAGAGAGAAATACCGAAAAGATTAAAAGAACTTGAAATTGATTACCCAGAAATGGAAATTTTATTAAGACATGGAGATCCAAATAGTATAAATCTCTACAACCAAATGAAAGAATCTTTGAATATTTTATACAACGGAAATAATTTTACTACAAATATGGCAGAATCTCGACTGATTTATAGAATATCTAAATTGCACGATGAAAATGTTAAACTCTCGAATTATCATATTTTGTCTGTAAATGTTTAGCATAACTAGGTAACCATTGTAGAATTTTTTTTTCATATTCACAAGGCGTTTCGTTTTTATAACTTTCGCTGAAAATTTTTTTAGCACAATCTTTGCAAAAAGCATCTTTTCTATCTTTACTATACTGCCAGTTATTAAATTCAGAAATATTTTTAATTTCTTTACAAAAGGAACACTTTTTTTCTTCTAAAGTTAATTTGTCCATTTTATCATATAATTCATCATGATCCTTACAATAACAGTATTTTCTATTCTTTTCCTTATAAAATTCTTGACACTTTGTAAATTTCTTTTGAGACTCCATTTATATAGAAAAAGTTATTACACGATGAAAATGTTACTAAATTTTATTAAAAACTCTTGACTTATGATATTTGGTTTGTAAATGTTTAGCATAACTAGGTAACCATTGAAGAACTCTTCCACATTCGCAATGAGTCGGTTTATTTTGACTTTCTCGGAAAATTCTTCTAGCACAATCCTTACAAAAAGCTTGTTTTTTATCTTTACTATAATGCCAGTTGTGAAATTCTGAAATATTCTTAATTTCTTTACAAATACAACATTCTTTCTCTTAAAAAATAATGTTTCTATTTTTTCGTATAATTCTCTCTCATATTTACTACGACAATCCTTACACATAGACCCTAATCCTTCTTTTTTATTCTTATTTTTATAAAAAGCTTCATAATCTTTAAATTCTTGACACTGTGTACATTTCTTTTGAGACTCCATTTATATAGAAAAAATTATAGCTTTGACTTTCTCAATTCATATTCATAAAACTTTCCGGTTATTTCTTAAATCTTTTATACTATAAGGGATCTGTGTTATTAATTTGATAAATCACAAAGATTTCTCTTGACCAATTGTTCTTATATTTGTTCGAAAATGTCGTTTTTTTACTAATAATTCTTACATGATCATTGATTTTAAATTTAGTTTTCGTGTGAATTTCTGTTGGAATATACTTGAAAACGGTCTCTAATAACTCCTTTTCTGCATCCTTATCTACGTCTTTGGGTTTCATTTTGATTGTGCTGTGAACTGTATCGTTATAATTGTTTACGAGTTTTTTGAAAAATATCGATCCATTTAAAGTTTTTATTAATCTCAAAAATCACTTTCATTCTCTCATTTTGAGTTCTGTTATATCTCTCTACAATACTTGATTTCTCTTCGTTTTCAGTATGATAAATCTTAATGTTGTATTTTCTCAAAACATCATTAAATTATTTATTTTTAAACTCTAAACCCTTATCTGTATGAAGTAGGTTAGGAGGTTTGTAATTGATCCTTATGGCATCTTTTACTATATCTTCGAAAGCTTTTGAAACATCCTTGCCGTTTTTTCTTTTGATAGCTCTTGACCAAGCATATTTTGAGAAAGTATCAATAACATTTAACATATACTTAAATCCATCGTTTTGATCTGAATAGTTAGACATTATAACTAAATCTGCTGCCCATAAATCGTCAATTAATAATGTTATAATTTTTCTCTTTTTAAACTTTTTTCGTACTGGTGCATGAATTTCTCTAGCTTCAATCTCTATTTCCTCTTTGTTCTTCAATTCTTTCTTTACTTGTTTTTCATAAGGATTCTTTATAAATTTACTCTTATTTGTCTTACATTTTGAACATTTTGCTGCAATTCTATACAATCCGTTTTGAGTTTGAACAGTTTTAGAATCTATATTTTTCTTCTTACATTTGTGGCAGTGAATTAAATCATCTTCCATTTATATATCAAAGTTTCCAACTTTGTTTAACTCTTCTAAAATATCTGTTTTAATTTCGCCTTTATATCCATACGGTACTGTATCGATCTTATTTTCTAGGTCAATTCTCTTATCATCTTTAGCGCTCAGTGCTAACTTGTTTATGGTAACTGTGTACAACTCATGTTTATAACTTCTAATGCAAGTCATCTCTCTAAATTCTTCTTTACCTTCGAACAAACATCTCTTCAAGTTTTCGATATTTATTGTTTTATTTACAACGCTTCTCTTAATTCCTTTACACCTAACTGGATTTTTGTCTAGATATTTGTACGAGTACATTTTCGATCTCAATCCACAAAATTCTTCTAAAACTTCGCTATTTAACTCATCTTTGAATTTACCTATTACCTTCTTATTTTTAGTAGTGAAACATTCGTGATGTTTTGGATAATCACTTGTATCAAAGTCATCTATATTTTCTTTAATAATTTTAAAAGGATCTCGTTTAAATTCTAGGAAATAACTGTCTGTATCCATGTAACACAGATTCAAATCTGGGTCACACTTCTTTAATTTATCGTAATAAAACTCATACATTAACAATTTTGATAGGTCAAGAACTGAAAATCCTATGTAGATCGGTTTGTTAAATTTAACCTTTTGTTTGTACATGTGACTCGCTATACAAGTTATCGTCAAAGATATTGAAACATTTGAAGTTCGTTTTCTTGGCCTGTTTCATTGAAAATTCTTCATTTCCTAGTTTGATATCACATCTATTTCGCACATGTTCCATAGATTTTCCAAAAACAGAGTTGTTCATGAGCTTATGAAAATCTTTCTCAAAGTCACTTGTAGCTTTGGTTCTCATGTTTGTGTTAAAATCAATGTACTTTTTCATAAAAGGCTTCTGATCGAATGCTATAACTCTATTTACATGTTTCAACACCATCCCTTGTTCGAGGTAAAATTTCAAATTTCTTGAAAGAACAACGTATTCAGTTTTATCCAGTAAAGTTGTGCAAAGTTTGTTTTTATAATGTTCGGGAGCAAGAGGTAAATCCTTGTGATGTTCATGTAAATTTGTTGGATATCCTAGATCAACTTCGAGAATATAGCCATAATCTTCGTCGCCAGTGAGTTCTAAAATCGTTTCTTGCCACTCTTCTTTTGTATATGTTTTAGGATTCATCCACTTGATATCACTAAACGGCAGTTTTTGCATAAGACCATAACCATAAAGGTTGTTTGCATCGATATAAAGTAAATAGTGTTCGGGCTTTGTCTTATCGAAATCTTTCAAATATTTGTTATTTGCTTTCACATATCGCTTAATACATTGAGAAATACCTCCACGAATACCTTTTTCAATCATTAAATACATATTATAATCACTAATCAATTGTAATTCTATTTTCGTTAATTTTAACATAGCGTGCCATGCGAGACTTGGAGCAGTTAGATAATGAGCTGGATCAAGTTTGTAACAATTTAAGCAAATATTTCTGAAATTTTCAAATATATCAGCAAGCAATAAAACATCTTGGATATTGTACAAATCATAGTAATTTCCAAGATTTTTATCTTTTAATTTGTTCCAAACGCTCAAGTAGTGTTGATAATCTTTCTCAGATATGCTCTCATCTGTCAAAAGTGAATAGAAATCTTGAATTTTCAGCTCTTCTGTGTAATCAAGTTATTCAATACTATCGATAAATTCGTAAGGAAATATGCCTTTTCCAGATAGAATTTTAAAGATTTCTTCTTCGTCATTTGGTTGTCTTTCTAGAATTGTGTTTAATATTCGTCCATCGTGTATAAAATGATTTGTATATTTGAAGTCTTCTTTCTTGAGGTTTTTAGCTAACTTTTCAATAGACGATGCCATGAATCTAAATGTGTCTACGAAAGAAAACTTGATAAATTTTCTAGGTTTATCATTGTCAAACTCATAGCCATATCCAGAATTTACAGAATAATTTATATATTTTTCATCTGTGTTTGCGATCAAATCAACATTTCCATATTGTTTAGCCATCTCTTTAATGTACAAATGAGTATCGTAATTTATCATATTATGACAGAAATCTGGAATATTTTGTGGAAATTTCAAATTCAGATTACAACATGAATGAGCTGCGCCTCGAAATTTACCTGTTAAATGACAATGATCTCTTACTTTTAATCTTTTTTCACCATCAAAACCTTCTGTTTCACATATATGACAAACGTTTGAATTTTGATATGAAATTTCTTCATCTTCAGTTAATTTCATAGGCTTCACGTTCCTTGAAATATATTTTTTAGCTATATATTTCGATAATTTATTGAGCTCTTCAAACAATTTTTGTAGGAACATTAGGTAAATCGTCTTCATTTTTGGCTCGATAACATATCGGTTTATACATGCGATTGGTCACATTCGACACTAAATATAGAGTAAAACCATAAGGAATGTGCTTCTGAATCTTGGTTGTAGTCGATCTTTGCGGATTGTTCTTGCATGTCGGAATTTTTTCTAATATGCTCTCAAAATCCATATAAATAACGTACGGATGGCTATACTTCTTTTGATAATTAGTAAATTTAGTTGTTTGACCTGAAAACGGCATAATTGGCTTAGAAACTTCATGTTGCTTGCAAATTTCTAAATGATCTGTTAAATCTCCAGATTTGTAGAAATGGCTTAAACATCTTCTACATAGAAAATTTTTATGTCTATGTTTGGATGTTTGAGAACTAACTAATCTACTTAAATCTGTTATCAAAACATAATGGGATTTGTCTTCTTGTTTTACATGCAGTAGATCAATATTTAATACTGCATCATATTTTTCAGAAATTTGTAACGGAATAACCTTAATACTTTCATCAAAACTGTAGACATTGATAGACATTTTTGGATATTTGTACTTGGAATTGTAACTTCGTTTTTCAAATGATTGTATATCTTTTAAGGACATTGGATACTCGAAACCTGAATATATCTCGTCATTTACAAATTTTTCGTATTGTTTTGCTCTGTCAACATGTGTCTCTGGTTTTTCAATAGCACATCGGATAGAATAAATAAAGCAATAATCATCTTTATTTTTGATATTTATACAATCTTTTTTATCTTTGATTTTCTTTGGCAAATCGATATATGATCCAGCATTCATCATTTCGTGTTTGTTAAGGCTCAAAACTAGTTGTTTGCAGCTTTTAAATGTCCATCCTGAACCCCTATTTGGATGATTTGTCTGTTCTCGATGTGATAATTTATTAAATTGTTTCGTAATAAAGTCGTTTACATCAAAGATCTCGTCTGCTTTTATAGTAAAGTACATTGGGCAAGTTTGTGGTTCACCGTTTACTAAAGTTCGTTCGTATTCGCATTCCAAAGAGAGATATCCTTTACTATTTTTCACAGTGTCTTGAAATTTTTCTATTAAACTTTTAGTTTCTGGGCGCATAATTGAAAGATATTTGTAAATTGACATAAAATTATCGCTCAAATTCGTTAAAATGTATTGCTTGAAAAGACCTTGCATAGAGGATAAAACTTCAACATCTATGATATTTTCAGGTTTTTCGTTAAGAGTTTTATCAATGTTTTCAATGATTTCAGACTTGGTTTTATCGTTAGTACCGATAGCCAACTTTTCAGCTATTGAATGAATTTTTTCATCATTAAATAGGTCGAGATTTTTCTTTTCAACTTTGAAATTTCTCTTTAATTCTCGTAATTTCTCAATATTATTCATGTTTTCGTGATCGGCAATTTGATTTTCTCTAGCCCATTGTCTTAAATAATTTAGTTCATTATTGTAAATTTGCTTATTTTTTTCATGACTTTTAGAATTATAATGGCGATCATAGTTTTTTCTTAAAATTTCTCTTTTGCAGAACGGACATGATATTTTATCGCGCTCCATTTATATTTGAAAAATTTGAGTGTGTCAAGTTTCACTATTTAGTAAAATATCTTTTTATTAAGGAAAAGTTATCAACTTTTAAGCTTAAAGTTGTCAATAATTTGAGATTTTTCAGTAGATTTTCAGGATTTTTCAAAAAAACTCTAATACTAGTGTGTAGGGACCTTAAAAACATTAATTTTAACCCTAAAAACTGTGATTTTGACTCCACATTGATTGATTTGACTAGACAGCTAAAGAAAGTAGAAGCTCTGATTCGGTAATTTTTCATTCGTGAGTTACAGATTCGTTTATGGTACATTGAACAAGATTTTACATTACTTTTCGGTTGGCTCCGAAAGTGGTCTAGAATCGGCAGGTTTATATCTACTTATATGTTTAATATATAAGACGTGATTAGTGTGCCATGTGTTATATTGCAGCGTTATGGTACGTTTCTCATAAGTGAGTCATAATTAGTGCGCCATATGTTATATTGTAGCGTTATGGTACGTGTCTAATAAGTGAGTCATAATTAGTGCGCCATATGTTATATTGCAGCGTTATGGTACGTTTCTCATAAGTGAGTCATAATTAGTGCGCCATATGTTATATTGCAGCGTTATGGTACGTTTCTCATAAGTGAGTCATAATTAGTGCGCCATATGTTATATTGCAGCGTTATGGTACGTTTCTCATAAGTGAGTCATAATTAATGCGCCATATGTTATATTGTAGCGTTATGGTACGTGTCTCATACGTGAGTCATAATTAGTGCGCCATATGTTATATTGTAGCGTTATGGTATGTCTCATACGTGAGTCATAATTAGTGCGCCATATGTTATATTGCAGCGTTATGGTACGTTTCTCATAAGTGAGTCATAATTAATGCGCCATATGTTATATTGTAGCGTTATGGTACGTGTCTCATACGTGAGTCATAATTAGTGCGCCATATGTTATATTGTAGCGTTATGGTACGTGTCTCATACGTGAGTCATAATTAGTGCGCCATATGTTATATTGTAGCGTTATGGTACGTGTCTCATACGTGAGTCATAATTAGTGCGCCATATGTTATATTGTAGCGTTATGGTACGTGTCTCATAAGTGAGTCTTAATTAGTGCGTCATATGTTATATTGTAGCGTTATGGTACGTGTCTCATACGTGAGTCATAATTAGTGCGCCATATGTTATATTGTAGCGTTATGGTACGTGTCTCATACGTGAGTCATAATTAGTGCGCCATATGTTATATTGTAGCGTTATGGTACGTGTCTCATAAGTGGGTCTTAATTAGTGCGTCATATGTTATATTGTAGCGTTATGGTACGTGTCTCATACGTGAGTCATAATTAGTGCGCCATATGTTATATTGTAGCGTTATGGTACGTGTCTCATACGTGAGTCATAATTAGTGCGCCATATGTTATATTGTAGCGTTATGGTACGTGTCTCATACGTGAGTCATAATTAGTGCGCCATATGTTATATTGTAGCGTTATGGTACGTGTCTCATACGTGAGTCATAATTAGTGCGCCATATGTTATATTGTAGCGTTATGGTACATGTCCCATATTTAAGATATAATGAGTGCGCGTCAAGTCTCATTTCATACTTGTGAAAATTTAGACGATCTAGCATTAGAAAGTATGAGCATTTTTTTATAATAACCTGCGAAAATACTTACGAAAAAAGTTGTATTTGTTTACAATTTACTTTCAAAATCAGAGATCTCCCATAGTTATACGGCTGTACATTACAAAGTTTCTAAAAGCTGCCTAACAATGCAATTAAAATTTTTAATGTAAGACTTCAATCAAGCCGCCAGTACAGCCTGTTATATAAAATTACTGCATACTATAGTTTCAATAAAGATTTGAACAGTGTCAGTAAATTTGAAATTAGTAATACAAAGATATTAGCTTAAAATAAATCTAAGGCACTTTTTAACTAATCAAAAATCTCTGGTGTGTTCAAAGGGGCTGCACACTATAAATGCATTTCCTCTACACGATAAAAGCTGAAGTTGAAACAAAAGCTTTGACGGAAATAAATCCTGACCGTGAATAAAGCTCCTTACAGCGTCTAGTGAGTATGTGAAACTACAACCTTTTACTTTAGAAACCAGCTGTTGTATTTTTATCTTATGTATACATTCAGTGTACCTAGTAATCATTAATAACTTGAAGCTATAGATTTTCATTGAATTATGCGGAGGAAAAATTCAAATGTTGAACATAATAAACAAGTGAAAATTTAATTTCATAAATAATTGTGACGAAAAGCTAAAAATTAGAATACAATATAAATATTCAACTGTTTAACTTGTACGAACATGTTAAAGTCTTTAACGATGTAATTACGTAATGACAGGCTGTTTTCGTTAATGCTCCCTTGCGAATCTTCTGAAAAGTAAATAATATTTTTAACGAACCAATAAAAAATGTTAAAAAATTCAAACATTGTTATTTTTAACATATTCCTTTAATATTACTTGATCTTAAATAATATATGTTATTAAAATAATTGTTAATTGTAAATATTCCTGCGTTGTAATAATTTGTTGCAATGGCGTACCAAGCAATAAAACATTTAGGACACATTTCCTTATTAAGTGGTAAAATTATACTGTTACAATATCTTTCATAGATCCGCTGTGGTAACTTCGAACTTTCTAATTCATCTTAGAAAGTACATTTCAGTATATAATGTTTTGTTATCTGCTCTTTAATCTTGTATTAAAACCCCGTTCTCAACCGACAGTAATTTATTTTTACGTACAGAAACGCAAATGCAGGGACAATACATATTCTTATCTAACTAAATGAAAAAATTGTGCTGTTTATATAAATTAAACAATGTAATCTTTATACACCTCATCTTAGAACGTACGAGAAAAAACAAACAAGATTTCCATGTTTTAAATTTGGCAATAAAACTAAATCTTGTTAATTATTAGGAGAAATAAAATATATTAAAACAGTTAAAAGGTAACATGTATGGATATTTAATCGGTATTACAGAAGTCGCACGCGTCAATTGAATGTAAGCAAATCTGAAACCGTTATTATGTGGATTTGAGTTCTAATACAATACGTTCCATGACAAAATGCTACCGCTTTTGATAACATATCAGCTTGTACCAGACGTTGGCTTGAATTATGTCAACCTAAAAAAAATATTATGTCAAGATAAATACCCTAATTTATTATTAAGACTATTAAAACCCTCTCATTTCTACTTCTAGCAAAGTTAGCTTGGCTGAAAAAGATTTTATTTCCTTGATGAGTCCTTGTACAGGTAAGGTGTAAATCTTATCTCGTCTCTTGGATTATAACCGGTTAATGCAATTTCCTTTATTCCTACATTAGATATTTTCAGTCGTTGCTACTATTTTTTATAAGTTATATAATTTTTAATATATATATAGTTTTTTCTGTTCTACAGAAACTACAGTGTTTTGCTGTTAAAATAATCCATTTTTGTTATGAGAAAGCTTGAATGTTACTTTTAAACTTCAGCAAATTATGTTTGAATCCCAAATTTTCACTGTTGGAAATTTAAGTTTATTTGTTTACGAACTGGGTGGTTGTTGGCAAACATTGAACTATTAGGACATAACTAAATTATGGCAGATTGGCCTTATAATCGAACTTGAAATGTTCATATCAATTTGCAATCTAAGATGTAATCTCTACTTATAAGGAAATACGCAACTAATGAAGCAGAGAGAGTTTGAGGAGTACAGATACAGTATACCAACCCTAGATTGTATGTAATTATAATAAAATAAAATAAGCTTACCTGTTACAATTCAGCTTTTATGAAGTTCTCCATCTATAACAAATACAAATTCTTTTGTATTTAAAGTATTATATTGTACATAATATTAATCTAAATGTATTAGATTGTAAATGTTGCTAAAAACTATAATGATACATAAAAGGTTTTATTAATATCAGGTAATTTAATTTATAACAATATACAATATTGTATTTATTTAAGTATAATATAGTTTGGTTGGTTTGTACAAAATATTCTTTGTAAAGAAAATAATTGTCCTTTAATGTTCCTTGAACTACCATCCAAAGCCTCTGAGCGGATACAGGTAAAACCCCACTGGAGTTGATTGTAAATGAGCCGTTTGAGCTCAGTGGTAAAGGATCAGGATCGTCAAAGCTGTCAGAACTCTGATTGCTTATCGCTCTGATTGCTTATCGCTCTTATTGTAATTGGGACTCTGATTGCCCTGTAAACACAAGCAATGATCGGACTGCACCCTACTAAAACTGTTCAATAAGTATTTTTTAATTTTAATGTGTTTATTACATAAAATAATACTATCCAATACCAAAATAATGTATTGGTAACGTTGAAAAATACATATAAGGAGCAGAGGGACTTTTGGCTTCTTGAGAAGACGTAATTAATTGTCCCTAAAATATTTCAACGTCCGCTGCTCAGGGATTGCCTCTGCTTGTTTAAGGGTAAAATGCATGTACTTCTATAGTATAACCGAGTCTATCTACAATAGTGTTTCGTATTTTAGAAGGGATCTTAGTCTATGCTACGATATTCATATTCCTTTACTTTTCAGTGAAACCAAAATTGCAGGTGACAACAGTTTCCAAAATTTTCTTCAGGCACAAAAAAACAACATGGACCAGGATCATTGAATGGAAACTTTGACTGTGTACGCATGACGTAGTTTTTGAAAAATACAAAAGAGGAGTGTACCTAAAGAAAAGGGAAATCGATGGTAACATAAGTTGTGGTGGGGATCTAAACGTAAGTTATCGACTTCATAAAAGGATCTACATTATATTCCTTGTACTGCAATGTCTCTGGCCAAGATAACAAAGCGTGGCCTAGGGAAAAAGTTCATCAGGCACATTTATTTATCTCGATAAACCTGGTGATCGACATAGCAATAATCAATGCCCTCCACCTTAAAAACAAGTTTTATATCTTTATTGATTAGTAGGGAAACTGGGGGAGCATCAGCTTATTAAATATGTCTCTTAGCCTTAAAGCGCTAATCTTACAAGTGACTTAGAATTTTTTTACTTTAAGACGAGTCAAATATTATTTTGTTAAATGTGTATGTTGGTACTTTTTTGGTTTATATGTTGTTTTTTTTTGGCTTAAAAAAAAGATAATGTGCAATAACTGAGGAACAAAAATTTATCATTTTAACCTGATGCAAAAGTGTGCTTATTATTGGATACTCATAAACATTTGGATATCTTTGAGCTGCGGTTTACGGATAGAACAACCCGTAGTTCGGGTGGTCTGTAACAATTACTTTTGTTTAAAAAGAGCTTATCTTAGCGTTAACTTTGGTACTTGGGTCCACAGAGTGTTAACAGATTTATTGTTTATAATAGTAATGAACTATCTTTTATCTTCCAAAGTAGTCAAGATAAAATCTATCCATTATGTACTGGATAATGAACATGTCTCAAATTAATTTATGTGACTGTTTTGTTTATTTATTCTTGTAGGTTTCGTTATATATATTTTAAATTTGTTTAAGTTGTTTAAATTTGTGGGAGAGACCGGAGACCGTGCACACTGCATACGGTATACCCTTAAATAATTCTTATATCAAATCATTATAAGTAAAATTAATGTAAGCTATACAATTATTTAGAACTGCAATATAAAACCGCTACGATTTGTAGGTGGTGTTAGAGTAGTTTTAATGGTGACAGCAGTTAAGATGTACACATCAGTAGCTTCTTTTTGATTGTTGTCATGGATTTGCCCACTTGAGCCACTAGTATACTGCATAGATTGTACTTTTCTAGCACTTATGTTGTATATTAATAATTGTATGTATTTCTCCACTAGCATACAAAAAACTAGTATTATTGGACCCTGCTGACAAGTTCTAACTTAGCGGGGCCAAATGCATGTATTATTGGTGAATAAAATGAATTCCATTCTATTCTGATAAATCCAAATATATGAAAGTTCCCTACGTTTAAAAACAAGGGCACTTTGAATTCCATATAGGATAATGTATTTTATCTATGTGGTCTTCTTGCTTCTCTGGAGATTGTCTACATACAGTAAAAGATAGAGTACGCCACACCATGTGTTGTTAAGTCACACTTTAAAGTGTCATAGGTTCGTGCGCAATTGTTTGCAAACTGATTAAATTACAATCTTCCCGCTGCCATTGTAGGAAAATTTCAGCTAATGATATTTAAAATTTATAAAATCCGTTTTATGAGAAAATTTGGTTTTATTTATAGAAATAAGGCTTGCCTTGTATTTTTTCAACAAAACCCGTTACTATTCAGAATATATTATATTACATGTATTGTAATGTATTAAGTTTGTATTGTAATGTATTAAGCTTGTATTGTGTAACCAGGATGACTTCAATCAAACATTGGTTTGTGTCTGAGGATCTAAAATTTGAGGTAGGGTTCGGATACATTAGTACAATACAATACAATACAATACAATATACTTTATTGCCAGAAACAATTTTAACATTGCATAGCATGCGTCACATAATAATAATTGTTTATTCATTAAAATAATGAAATGTCTTATGCTAACGATTTAATTTTTAAAATATTGTAAACAATATCGATTTTAGTTAACAATAAAAGTTGTCAAGCAGTAAAATTAATATATAATAAAAATAACTTTGGATATCAGCGCCCCTGTACTACCGCACATTGGAGCTAGTGAGATGGTCCATGAATTCACCAACTGTATAAAAAGAATGAGACACTAAAAAGTGTCGCAATGTAATTTTGAACCGATTTAGATCATTTATTGATTTTATTTCTTCAGGGAGCCCATTTAGAAACTTTATGCCGGCTTGAGAAGGAAGTTGCTCGTATCTTCTCAATCTATGCTGAGCAGGTCTGACATTTTCTCGATACCTCGTATCGTAGTTGTGAATGTCACGACCTCGAACCATTTGGCTCTTAAACCGACAATGTACAGTAGTCTCCAGTATATACAAACATGACAATGTTAGTATTTTGAGCTCCCTAAATGAATTTCTACACGACTCTCTAAAGTTTAATTTAGCAATAATTCTAATAGCTCTCTTCTGTAAGACAAAAAGTCTGTGGAAGTCGCCATTTGAACAGCCACCCCACAATATAATACCGTAGGATAAATGTGGGTGGACCAAACCGTAATATGCAATTTTCATTATTTGATCTGAACAGTATTCGGCAAGACCTCTCAAGAGATAAATATTACTTGATAGTCTCGCACAAACACTGTCCACATGGTTCCTCCAAGTCAACCCTCTATCGAGTATCTCATAAGACGGTTTTATAATTAAAGCGTTTAATATATTATTATTATCCGAATCGTCTAAGAAATGCTACATTTTTACGAAACGGTAACATAATAAAAATCAATTTCATTACTTATCGTAGAAAATGGATTCCACCAAAATCTAAACTACTCTATTCACCTAATGTTTTTTTGTAAATAAAAGCTATATCAACCGTTCACATATAGATAGATTGTTTAACTATTTTACTTAAGTAATTAATACATTATGAACAATAGTTAATGTTAGGTACACATTGCTTGATAACGTACAGTATCGTGTTGATGCAGATAGTTCGTAAAGTTAAGAATGCCAAAATAAAATTTAAATCAGCATTGCACGAAAAAAGCCTAAGTAAGTCAGTAAGACAAGTAAAATGAGCCTAAGACAAATACTTGATGCGTTAAGTTTATATTGCACGATCGTAGGTTAATATAGAAACCAAGTAAAGAATGTCAAGAAATTGATTTTATATGTTCCATCGATATCGTAAGAACAAAGGTTAAGTAATATAGTAAATAAGTAAAATATTTTACTTATATATAAAATATAGAACAATATTTTTATTCTAGGTCCCTATCACACGAACATAAGTTTCGTGACACATGTAAAAATACACCTTAAAATTTCTTAAACGTTAAATCCACCTTACACGAACATACGTTAAGTAAGTCAGTAAGAGAAGTAAGAGCACAATAACAACCAGAACAATGTGCATGTGTTAGATCCGTAAAACGAACGTTAAGTAACGGTAGACAACAGAATAAGGTGTTCAGTGCTTAATAATGAACTCATTATATAATCCTTTCCTTTTTCGAATAACAGTTCATAGATATCCACCAGTTGCAATTAAAGGTAAGATATCGGCATTCCTTATGTCTTAACGTTTTGATCATAACTCGAAGACTTAGATGGTCGCTCCGTCTGTTGGAGTTGGTGCGCATGCGCGGGTGGACGAGCGTGCCACAACGCGTCAAGCTGCGAACATGCCCTTACCCGATCTGGCATTTTAACAGGTTTTATCTTGATCGTGATAATTACCGCCAACTAGAAAATTAATTCTTCAAGAAAATTTGAGTTAGAAAACAAACATTTTTTTAAATCACTTCATTTTCAGGACCACACAATGGATGTGAACTACAATTAGATGATCATAAAGGTTTAAACTAACGTAAAATGTCAAACATGAACATGAGAGTCATCGTAAAACATTTTAAATGTAAATAATCATAGTGCGAACAAGAGTACCATATTAATTATATTATAGCGTATAGCGTTAAATATTATAAAATCATGTCAAGCTGTTCATCTCAATAAACAATATTAGACATTCCGAAAACAAGCAATTCATTACCCATAACTGGTGTAATATTTTTACTGTTCCTAAACAATAATATGTGTGGTGTATCATGTTCTACTCTACTATCCCAACATTGAGCTCTCACCACAATACCGACACAATAACCCAGAGTGTATTGAGGTGTATTGTGGGCACATCAGTTTCCGAGAATCAACAATAACGTTCTCTGGATATACCGCAGATTTAATATTGTTAGGACGCATAGGTTCTACTGTTACATATTGACAAGAGAACTTCATTACTTCTCAGTTGCAGAACTCCTATGTTTTGTATATCAGAAATATATTACAATATTACAATAATATATAATAGTGCACGAGTTTCTGTTTCCAAAACAATAATAAATAAAGATTTACAAATGTTTTCTTATACTTTTTACATAGCTGATTATTTATTTGTATTAGTCGTTGGTTATTTTTGTTAACACCTTCTTGAGAAAATCAGTTTTTAATGAAACGCGAGAAAAAAAAAACATTTTTCAAAATCAACACTATAACAATTATAAAATATTGTTAATTTTTTTGTGAAATAAGTGAGTAAAAGGTTGAACAAGGTTTTCAGATCAATAGTGACCAACAATAACATATAATAGTCTGTTCCGGCACCAATAATATTTTTTGAAGCGTGGAAGAAAAATTTCAATTTGATTTAATATAATGTTATTTACAATATATTAGTTTGTATGCGACCACAATGACTTGTGAGGTCAATTTCATAATACTATAACGTATATTACGTTTGGTTGTAAGGGAATGTGTGCATAAGAATTGCTTCTAATTCGGTAAACGAAACAAGATTATAGTTTTTTTTTCTCTTAAAATTTTATTAAAAATTATTAATTGTAGAAAAACTTTAATTTTCGTGTAGCCTTATTATACCGATAAAAAAACTTGTTTCGCGAAGTGCAAGATATCCCAAAATTGCGCATTATAACAATTAACTTGAAATAATCACTTTAAGTATAATGATAAGCTGATTAGCAGTAAGACGACAATAATACATTTTTAATGAATTTACATGTCGAACTTTAACTTTAAATAATGTTTTTTACTTAGTTTGATATAGCAAATGAAACAGCAAAGTTTGTTAGTGTAATTTGTAACACCCTGTGCATAAAGATATAAAACTTTCTTTGAAAGAGTCTACACTAAAAAACAAGCCTCGGTAAATAAGTTTAATATTTCTTCATATTTTCTACATTTATAGTTGTAGGTTTCTGCTTATCAATTTCTTAATATCGGAGAAGTGAATACAATCATGTAAAGTAAAAACAATCTAATTAAATGGTTATGGAAGAATGTAATTGGAAGGTCTGCAGTGACAGGTACAATATTGCTCCCTGCGGCGTGTGATGCCAGGGCAGGTAAATCGTTCATGGGACAACGCAATCAACAGACAGTTTGTTTACCGTGATTTGTATATGATACGTTGTTTACAGTGTTGAGTATTTCCATTCTTAAAATACTAGTACCATCATATTTTCATTTTAAACAAACGACATAGTAACACATGTAGCATAACAAAAGGAGCTATAGACTCAAAATGTAGCATGTCAGCAGTGTTATTTTTACAAGTCGTAATTTTTTGTTTTAGTTCTTCTAACAGAAAAGAGAAATATTATATTTCAACTGCCAAAGATTAATAATCTTCCGATTAGATGCCACCTTCTCAAAATCTGATTTCTTTACAAATATTTTATATGAATAACAGGATCCGTTGTACATCTTGTCCGATCATGGTCAATATTATTATTTCCATTAATTTGAGCTTGGGATAGTATTAACAGTGTATTCACAACTATCCCAAACTGTGGGTACTCAAAAGATTTAATAATATTTATCCATCGATAACGTGCATAAAGAGGATACTGTGCTTGTTATTACAAGACGTCTCTGACGACAATATCAATCTTCTAACAGAATCCGCTTTGTGCCACGAGGAGAGGAGAAACTGTGTTGTACGATTCGATATCGAACTTTGTTATTTATAAATTACTTAAAAGAATCAAATTTTTCATATATCTATGTTAAAAAGTTAAAATCTTTCAATAAGATACAATGGGTCGTTTCTGATTTACTTTCATCACAGTGCTGATAACTAATGCAATGGTTTTATGCATTTTAATATAGAAATGCTCATGAATTTAAATATTTTATAACCTATAAAGCCAGGAACTCAATAAGAAGAATAGTTATAACAATGTAAAAGCTTAAGGTTTTGATTTAAACACTACAATAATCCGTATGTAGAAATGTAAGAGAAATGTAAATTATCTTGTAAATGTACATTCCGGAAAATATTTATTGATTAGGTGGTTTGAACGACTGCTTACAGCGATATTTTCTGTGTTATTTACTGTAAAGAACCAGTTATTTATTCGTATTATATATTTTAATTACTTTGAATAATTACAGGAGGTTTTATGTTGCCTTACAGATGTAGCTGCTTTTGAAAAACTGTAATCTGAGGGTTGTATAAATAAAGATTCTTACTGTGACTGGAGAGATATAGTAACTGTCATTGTATCAGTTTATTAATATACACATGTTACCACATATACCACGGCATGGCACAATGACGGTGTAGGGGTGTCATGGAGTAATATCATTATTGTTCCATGTTGCGAAGGTATTGTTACACTTCTCGTTTCTGTGGGTCAGAAGGGGGAAAGTCTTTCATATATGTGGATTAGGTTTCACTTTATTGTAGAATTTTAAGGGTTAGTTAATTGAATCGAATAAATTAAATCTAATTTTGTTCAGTGTTGTGTTCGTGGTTCTGTATATGCAAACTTTAGTGAGTTTTCTTATTGGTAATTATTTTCGTAGTTAGAGCTATTGAAACTATGGAAAATATAGTTTCTAACTCGTTACATCACCAAGTATAGCTTTTAGAGACCTGCTTGGAGTGGGATAAGTGTCTCTGGCGCATAAGTAATGGAAAAACTTTGTATATCGTCTACAGTTGAATCTATCCCTCTATCGTAAAAACGAGACACAAACATTTTTATCAAAAAAGAAACTCGTTATTTTCCTAATTGGACCCAATAAAAAGAGCTCTAGTATAACAATTATATTCTTAAATCTATTAAAGGGTGTCTTGTTATTGAAGGGAAGTTTCCTTGTTTATTCTTCACTTTCCAAGAAGATATTCAGATTATGATTTTATTTATTTTCATAAATTTATTTTAAGTTTTTTTTATATATAAGTCATGTCATATAGAAGGATAACAGTATTATATTCCACCAAACGCGTGAAGATTGACCGTTTTCCTGATAATAATGAATCTGTTTTTGTCTGTGGTCATCCTAAATGAATATGTTTATCTCGTTGTGTAGCTTTGTTATCGAATAAAACTCTATACAAGTACATCTATTCAATATTAAAAACATTGTACAAAAATAGAATGTAATTAATAGTAATTATAGTAATCCTATGGTTTTGAATTGCTATGTATTACATATGACTTTGATTTTATTGACATAACATTGTTGGTAACAAGAAGCTATCCCCCTACAAGCAAAGGGAGGACAGGCCTAGTGCTGTGGACGTTGAAATATTATACTGACAATTAACTACATCTTCCCATGGAGATATGAGTCCTTCATATATATATATATATATATATATATGAAAAAAATTAATTAAAACTTATATATATATATAAGTTTTAAATAATTTCTTAAGTAAGTTATAGTGTTACGTTATTTTATTAAAAAAGTTTTAACTAAAGATTTTTTACACATATTTTGCATGAAGACTAATGTTTTGCCTAGTTAATAGTCGTAAGAATTGAACAGAGAAGAACTATACAGGTATAGTGGTAAATATAAAACATAAAAAGAATTTCTCAACGTGGTTTCTTTTTTTCTCAAAGGAAGAACTTAGACAAGGGAAATCCTACCATAGCTACGTTATGTGTAGCCCACTAGAATGCATTACTGTGTTTTTGATATCGTGTCTATCACTTCGTACAGCACTTATTTGTGAACCTGCTGAGACATTGAGAATACCTCTTCACCTTGATCACGTTATATTTATTTATTTAGATATCCCTGATGTCAAAACGATGCAACAAGTTTGTTTCCAGCTTTTGTGATGCCGATACTTTGTAGAACCTCTTCAGACAAACAGGTCTGTAACAGCGCCAGATCCCAGACGCTGCACGGAGTTGAAGGTAAACTGGAGCTTACCTCAACATTATTATAGTCCTTATTGATTAAACATTCATTTACAACCTCAAAATAAACAATACATACTTTACAGCTTTCATTCCTCTGTATAACTGAGTCACAGCCTCGTACATCGTTCTGATGTAATGGAACTTAAAGGCTTCCTCTCTGCATGTTCCAGATGAGCTTAGCTGCATCATTCCAATATTTGGTAGCCTAGCCAATATTTTACAATCATAGAATTAGATTTCAGTAATGACTAGTTATAATAATTTTTATGAATATAAGTTTATATTTGTGTCGGTTAGCTAATTGTGTGTTTACGAAGAAGTAGTTGATTATATCAATTATTTTACTTAGTAATTGTATAAAACCTGTAAATGTTGCACCTTTATTGTAATATGAATATAAGTAAAAATGCTTTTTAATATAATATATTAAACAATATTTCCAATGCCTTTTCGTACCCTTACCGTGTAATTCACGGTAAAATAAAGCTGTGTCAAAGCAAGTGAGCCTGAAATCTTATTTTATACTCAATTTAGAGGCCTTGAGTCAATTCAATCTGCTTATAATGTAATTGTGAGCGGCTTCCTGTCTCTGTCTTATATATTACTCTGGGGAAATCAAATATACAGGCTTTTACATGCCTTTTTACGAATCCGTATAACATTCATGACCTTTTATCGCTATTCTTTATATAGAATATATACGTACTAATGTGCCGTAACGGCATACAAACCAGAGAAAAATATTGTTTATGCCCTCAATAAGTGGAAGATTTTATATTTGATCTATGGTGTGTTTTGTTACACAATACTTATATATAAATATAAACTTGTAAATATGTAAGAAAGCTTAAACATTTTGTATTTACTATTAAAATGCTGAAGGTATATATACAATTTTAAAAAAACGTATACCAAAATTTTACCGCTATACATTATAGTCGATACTAATTATTTTATGTTTTTGCTTTTAAAAAAATATAAAAACGGGAATTTAATTTAAACCTAGACAATATTTTCAAGATTTTTTAAAAATACTCGTAAAATAGTAAGTAAGAATTAGTATAGTTATTAGATCTTAGTTATTTGTTATAGGTTTTGATAATCAGCTGAACTCGCGGACTTATGTAGATTATGGAAAAAGCTGCTGAAACTATTTGAAAGATAGCAAACTACATAACAATTGTGTATTTAGTTGTTTTGCAAGATCAGTCAAGAAATATTATTTGCTTGTATTAGGCCTTCTTTTAGGTTGGTTGAATATAAATTACAGAAGATTGATTGAATAGTGTTAATGTTTCATCTCTTTAAATTATCTATTCTCATGTTTTACATTTTTTAACTTAATGCTTATTTTAAAAAAACCAGGAATTAATATCAACGAAATGTTAATAAAATAATTTAATAAAAGATACATTTAATGTTCAAATGTTCAAATCTAAACATCAGTCATCTCTAAATCAATATTTCAATATATAGAAATCCTTCTGGTAGTAATCAGGAATGTATTAAACCTCCATAATGTATCTTAAAGTTTGGCTTGTACCTTTTTTCTTGACTTAATTATTTTTTTTTTGTCAGATTTTTTTTAATTCCAGAGTTTTTTGCAATATTTATTTCTTTTACTTTTATTATCTTTTAATCAATTAATATTTGATTATTGATGTAAATCATTTTAATGGAAACTTCATCAATGTACCTGTATGTGGTAGACACAGTTAATATACGTGTTTGTTTGTAACAAAAATCTTTTTTGTTTTTGTTTAATTTTTTAGTAATTAATTTGTTGAAAATTTTACTGCTAAGAATTTTATCTAACCAACATTAAGAAACCATTTCAAAATTAAAGAGAAGAAGTTTATGATTAACAAATTAATTTTTTATGTATTTCCACCTCGATAACTAGCAAAACTAAGAAATCAATTTTACTCATAGTCGTCTTTTTTGGAAAATTTACTTCTGATACTGTCCAATATTTAATACAGTGATATATTATAAAAACAAATACGTATGTTTTTGAAAATATATTTTGGAAATATTTCAAACTTAGTTATTCATAACCTAAATCCTTTGTGCATTTTCATAAAATAAAATTATGACATAAAGTTGATTTTATTACTTTAAATTTTTTATAAAATATATAATCTATAATGTAAATTAAATATAATCTAAATATTGAACTTTATATTTTACATTTGTTAATATAACACTTTATCCAAAAGATCATTCATAAATGTATTAGTATAGGTTTTATTTAAAATCATACAATAGTTAAACCTAAATTTTTTGCTAAGAACCCTAATAGAGGTGATGTACTAGCAAAAAGACTAATCAAGCCTGCACTTCTTGTGAGAATCAGGTCAGGAGAATCTTCTTGCTGGAAGTTCTTGTGACTAAATAGTTTTTTTGTGTGTGTGATGTTCTGAAAGTGTATGAGTTATTTTAAATGTTTTGAAATGAAGCACCTTTTATCAAGCATATGGAACATTTTAATACGAAACTAAGTATTTCAACTGTATCAATTTATTTATTACTTGCAACAAAACAGTCCTCATTTTGATTGCGCAGGTGATCGTTTATTTGTACTTCCACATTCAGTGAAAACATTATCGAACTTTCCTTCAAATCGAAAGAGCAACTTCCTCTAATAAATATTGTTCTTATGTGTGATTACTTTAAATTTCGGACGTTTAATAATTCTTACGCTGAGTTAATACTTATATGATCTATTACTATCTTTATAATTATTGATGATAACATTTGTTTATTTGACTGTATTCATTATAAAGCAATTTTACGTTCTAAATGTTGCATAGTGATCGTTTTAAACAGTAACTTTTCTTGCGCTAGACGAAACAATTATCGTTACCTTAACGTAGTGTTATTTACGCAGACATATATAGACGCTTAAAATGTCATAAATAGATTCATTTAATTACAGGGAAGAGATTTATTGATTTTAGAATTACGAAGTAAAAGGACAGTCCGTCTGCTTGTGCGTCTGTGCTATTTCTTAATATTTACCCTTGTCCATAAAATAGTCATTAGAGTCAAGATAATCATGAAATGGAAATTATAATAATAATTTGGTTTTGAGTTCACATGATTGAGTGATATAGCGGAAAATATTTAAAATTAAATAAGTTGTACATTCACTTGCATCACTGAATTCATTGATATTGCTTACACTTGTGTTACTATATAAACGTAAACCACGTGTGACTACATGTATCTTATAAACACCACTGATCCAACAAGTGAATATGCATGTGTAGCTTCTACACATAAATACTCCTGTATTCCCTTTGTGTACATCTGCATTACACTTCATTAATATGCTAAAGTGATGTATTTTCTTTGAAACTGAAGACTTCGGTTCAGCTAACATCATTGTAATGAGCGGGTATGTACCTAATACTATAGGAATAAAGACCTAATCAGGATATTCAAAACGTATCCTGTATAATAGAGAAATAGGTCATCTGGTGAATCAGGGTTTTACAGTATTTCTCACTGGCTGAGCGTTAGCGAATCCTATCTTTTGACGGGCTGGAAAAATATCCTTTTGTGTGTTTCACTATCTGCATGATATCTCGAAAAATAATTGACCTATAGTTTTAAAATGTTGGATGAAACCTATTTTTACATAGCCAACATCGAGATTGATGATGGTGCATATCACAAGAGCCTTTGATGTTGGATTATGAATAACCACGATGGAAGGAAGAAAATCACAGAACAAATAAAGTTAAAAACAATCCTTGTTCAATTATATGATATTTTAATATATTGCAAAGTGACACATAATAAAGTAATTATCCCTTAGATATCTTTTCAGATATCCAATTGAAAACACGATCGACATAGAAACATTTTTAGCCTAATGAAATCGGCTGTGGACGTGAAATGATGCAACGTAAGTGAAGCTTGTTACGCGACATGTGTATTTTTATATTTGGATTTCTATGTTCATATTTGTATCTTATTCATATTTTGATTGTAACTTATTCAGTAGAAATCTAGGACACTGACAAAAATGAATGGCCTGCAAACTGTTTATTAGATCTCTCAATAATTACAGCCAAGCATTCCATAAAAGATATTTCACATAGTACTATCCGGGTTAATTTGAAGGTATGTAAGATCGTAATAATGAGAAATATTCTTTGGGTAATTTATATTACAATTAATATTCATTTCAAAATATGACGTTCATAAATGATGTTCAATATAATACAATTCTGACCTTACCTTTGAATAATGTAACTTAAGGAAACTTAGTGTACAAAAACAAAAGTGATCTAAGAATTCATTCTTTAAGATTCATTTGAATAACATTTTATTGCTTTATATTAAACTTGCTATCGTTGCTAAATCCTTATTTTAGAAGAAATAATATGCAACATTCTATAGAGTAAAAGTTACCAGTGTAAAGATTACCGCCGACATAACTTAACTTACATAACAAACGCGTGGCAAGGGACAACTGTAGTAACAAAGTAACAAGTCACTCTAGTAACACATGCGTGACGTCAGCTCGTACTTTGCTGTGCTGAGTTTGCTGGTTCCGCATGTATTCACAACTTGGGATTCAGAGTTACAGAATGGGTTCCTTGTTGGGACTTTAATTGATAACGAAATAACCAGAGGAAGAGGAAAAGATTTATATAATGTTTTCAGACAGTCTTTTTAATATTTGGCTTTTTACATCTATTGTGTGACCTGAATGCCAAGAATCAAAACAGTTTTAATATTTATCCATCGATAACGTGTATAAAGGGGATAATGTGTTTGTTATTACAAGACGTCTTTGACGACAATATCAATCTTCTAACAGAATCCGCTTTGTGACTCGAGCAGAGAAGAAATTGTGTTGTGCTTCGATATACTAGTAGAACTGTGTTACTTATATGTTACTTGAAATAAATTAATATTTGGATGCTTTAAAATTATACGAATTAAAAAAAAACACTCCCACAGCTACAATTCAAGGTTTGATAAGTACTTCACTTAAATTATTTTTAACTGTACCACTCAGAAAGATAATATTTTGAGATATAAAATACAAAAATGAATTAGAATGTTAACGTATATACTGAATTTGTCACGAAATCTGTCAACTTTAATTCAGTTTTTTAATATTATTTCTTACTAATACTTACCGATGGCTCCACCCAAAATTTAAAAAAGCGAAGGTCGTAGCTTTTATGAAGTATAAACGCATTTATGATATAATATGATGGGGCCCTACGATGTTTAGAACAGAAGTAGGCATATCAGGTAACAAAAGTTTGAATGTCCATGGCTTTGACATTAAATATATAAATACAATTTTGACTGGTTCTTTTTTAGGTTTTAATGTATAAAAAAATTTATAAAAGTCTCGAAAACCTGTTTTGGTAAACACACGTCTATTTAAATTCACTTTGTGTATAAGTTATTTCCAGTGCCATAGGTAAGTTTATCTGTAGCACCGATTAAAAAATGTATACCTAGAAAATCCAACTTCTATTAAAAAGCGTAGACCTTAGGTTTTTTAAATATACTTTATGTCTAAGATTTTTAAAGGGCTATTAAAATAATTTTTCCTTTTCTGCTGATAAATAAAATATATAACTTACTTACAACTGTAAAGTACAACTTACGTTACGTATAATTTATGTACTTTCGTTATAATATAGCAAGTCTATCAATAATCTGCTGTATGAGTTTATTTTTACATAGACAGATAAAGATCAACTACGTTACCTATAGACATAGCATATGGCTGAGCGATCACAAAGCCTATAGCACAGAGTAGCAATCACGAGAGTAATAAAAGTAACTTTTGTATATTTTGCTAAAGTATTATTTAAGGGTTTTATAAAAATATTATTCTGTTTATACGTTTGCATATCTTTCTGTGTGTTCATTTGTACGTTTTTCTGTCTGTCTGTGTGCCTGTTTTCCACTTCTCACTTGAAAGCGAATTGACCTACGGACTTTCGTCACGTACGTCTTCTTGTGCTTGATAGCGGTTGAAAAGATCAAATTGCATATTCTAACGCAAGTATGACAATTGAGTAATTATAGTACCGGGAATTTGAATACTTTAGAGCGTTTTAAACTAAATCGCAGGTATTTGTTTTGAAAACATTACTAAAAATAAAATAAATACTCTAAAGGAACAAGAAACAATAAATTATGCGTGAATTTATTAATTAAATTTCACCTCTTTAGGCCACAGTGACCAAGCAGGGTTCACTTCAGGATGGAATATACATTCCAATTTTACTTACACTAGGTACACCAAAAATTGGTGTCTAACAAAGCTAGACACCCCTAAGTGACATAAGACTCTTCCTGTTATATCTCCTCATAGGGGATGTAACATGGGATCTACACAGGGTGTGGCCTTAGCACCAATCTTATTCCTCCTAAATATTCTTTCACGAATAATACATCAGACATCTTTAATTTTCAAATAACCACTTCTTTTAATTATTTGTGTAAAGCACAAACAAATACTCATTTTTATTAAATTATTGGACAGCGTTGTGCATACGACTATTCAATGCAAAGCGATAATTAATATGGATATAAGCATGTTGTTATTCTTTTTATTACATTAATATTTTTTTTTCAGTTCAATCAATTATGGTGGATAAATTTACATTTGACCTTTTTAGTACAATTTTGTATATTTAGAATGTCGTTACACATAACCAATTAACCTGCCAATTGTTATGTCAATACAAAATATTGTAACCGTTTAATGAAAGCTAGTAATTTTGGCTGTTTTTTTTTTTTAATTAAGGTGACCCTAGAACGTTTAATAAATCTGAAAATAGTTTCCTTTACATGCGAATCCTTTATAGACGTACATATGTAAGACAGAGTTTAGTAAATACGTCAAATCATGTAGAATAGTACTAGATGTTAGTTTTCGCATGTAAGACTTTATAAATCTCATTTTATAGTACATATAATTATAAATTATACGAAATATTTAGTTAGGAAAATGTTGGTTTTAAATAATTTAATGCGTTGTCGCTTTGTAGAAACCAGGTTAAGAAGTGTATTATTATTTTGGAAAAAAACGTTACTGAAGTAATTAGTTCTGACTGAAAGGTCACTGTTATGATGATTAACAATCAGTTGAAGCGGAAACCATTACCAAACAGATTACTGGTAAACGTTAGGCTTAACATGTCATTACTACAAATCAGGCAACATCAATCATTCCCGCCTAGATTTACTCTCACAACAGAAGCTTAACGTTGCGTGAGGGTTTAGCACCCAGTCACATAATGTCGAGTATTAACTTCTGGTGCACATGTCCATCGTTTATTTCGCTGCTGTTAAACTGTCTGGTTCTATAAATAAGCAATATAAACTAGTTTATTTAAGACCTAGTTCTTTTTGTTTAAACCAGCCACAAGTAAAATAGCAATTTTTCTACCAGTAACCAGATTTAGTTTAATGTCTGAACTAATGAAACTAATTATTATCTTGTTCGTTCTTCATCACAAAAACTATATGAAAAACGCCGAATATTTGAAAAAGAAATTTTAGAGATACACACACGCCCGGGCGCGCGTGTATGTGTGTGTTTATTGTTCATTTATATATTTTTATTCTTGAAGATGTGCGTTTAGTATCCACGTTATATAGAAGCCTCAGTAAAGCATTTATTATGATTTTATACATTAGGTTTAAGGCTCTCTAACAGTTTTCTAATTCAGTTTTGTTTTTAACATAATGACTTTTGGTGTTAAATTATTGGAGATTGTGGGGTAGAATAGAACCTAATAAGAGCATTCCCAAAATAAATCTCTATGCAATCACCGAATAGAACATTTAACGTATACGACTACGAATGGTGTCAGCGAAACGATATACAATAGTTTTTTATAAATAAATTTGTCTTTAATACTGAGATATAGGAGTTGATATATAGAGTTTGTGACAGTAAAACCATTTGAATATAATTTATTGTAGAAATAATAAATTCTATAACTAAAAAAAATATGTTATGTTATTTACATTTACCAAGTTAGTCAACAAACTTATATTTGTAATATAAAATATTATGCCCAAAAAATATGTATAAAATATTTTGGTGTAGTAGTGTTGACATTTTTCCATGGGGGCAATAACAAAAAGATGACTTTATTTAGAAAAACGTATATACCGTTTGTTATTTACTGAGGATAAACTGTTGAACCTAATTCAGTGATTATTTACTGTCCACTGCTAGTGTTATATGCCTGATTTAAATTGTGTATCTACTAATAAAATCCCGTCTAAATATTAATTAGTGGCAGATTTAAGAAAAAACAACATATTGAGCTATTTGAATTATATCTATGTTAGGCCTATATTGTGTATATTTCCAATTACGCTGAACAACGATGATCATGAATTAGCCTACATAATTATTAATATAATTCACCACAATTTTGTTGAATTTAAAATGGTTGTTTATGATTTACATAGAAGTTGGAATGAGTTTCCGGAGTAAACAATCCAAGTTTTGGCGGTAAAAACTTAAATCCTGTGACGGTACGCAATAAATATTGAGAGAAATATATTCGCATTCCTAATTTGAATAACCTGAGCAGAAACCATATTTATTTAAATTCTATTTATTTTAGAGGTTTGAAAATTATGTAAGGAAATATAAGATTAAAGTTTTATACAAGTGTTACCATGCTATATCGTAAAAAATGTCATATAAATTTACTGAGTTTGTTTAGAAAGTTATAAATTCTGAAATTTTCTCCTTACTATCATAGTATAATGGCTTTACAGTGTAATTAAGCTCTTATTTCTAGAACGAATTGCAGCACAGGCGTTATAATTAACCTTGATGTTGTTTATACAAAAATAAAGCTTCATATACAATTTCTAAAGTAAAAAAACACTTCCTTCTCAAGATATCGTGTGAATAGACCATAAGATAGAAGTATAAATGAAATTTTGTAGCCTCTTAAGTTAGAAGCTTCGTTGTCGCTAATAAAAATTTTAATAATCCAAGAAATAAGCTTATATATCTCCATAAGAAGATGTGAATCTATAATTGTAGATCTATAGTTAAAGGTATAGTACATGTACCGTTATATAGTATAGAGAACATTTATTATAATGTATATGACGTCAACAAGGAATTTGCCGAAAGAATATATTTATAAGTAAACTAAGAACATTGTTATGATACTTTATCATGGATATGGTCTAGACTCTCAAGACATTAGCTATATACTTTTTTAACTATAGGTAAATTTTGTATGCAAACTCAACGAAGCCTGTTACGTTCCATGCGTTTGTAGAAAACGGTATGTAGCATTACCACTGATGACATATGTTATGCACGACTATAATAGAAATATTATTACTTATTAAAATGAAATGAAATGAAATGAAAAATGACTTTATTTACAGAGGCGAAGTTAGGACTTAAAAGTTCTCTCTACCACGTAACCTCCAAACAAAACAAACAAAGTAAAATATAATCATACCTATACACACACATCATCATACATTGTAAGTGACACGTAAACTAAATCACTTTAATAGTTACTTACATATTGGATTTAACATAATAATGTATATATACCAATTATAATTAAAATAAACCATGTCGATTAAACTCTAACAAAAATCTCTTAATGCAACAGGTAACTAATAAAACTATCCTATCCTAACAGCATTCATTCCCCATCCACGCAACTTACATACAGTTACCCCAAAAGTGTGACCACAAGAACCACCAACCGTCACTCCCGCCGAGTCCCGCAGCAGAAAGGCCCTAACCTCCGCCCCAAAGCGATCGCTCTTGTCAATACTTCTGATGTTGTCTGGGAGAGCGTTCCACAATCGACATGCGGAAACAGTGAAAGATTTATTATATAAGGCTGTCCTATGAATTGGAATTGATAATAAAGATGCACCCCTACGAGTTCTACGTGCACTAATATCAGACATAAAAACGAAACTTATGGGCCAGATAACTTGGACAACCATTGTGATTAGTGCGTGCAACAGACTAAGTACATGAAGATCTCTAAGTTCTTTGGATTTTAATAGGGATAATTGCTCAAAATAAGGAGATACGTGATCATCACGTCGTAAGTTGAAAATGAACCAAATACAATAATTCTTGTGCACGCTGAATTTTATTAGAAAGGTCAACAGTCATGTCATTGATCACCACGTCACAGTAATTGAAGTGAGGTAAAACTAGAGTTTTTCACCAACATCACTCTAACATCCAACGGCAAGTACTGTTGCAAATCGCTTGAGGCCATGTATACAGGCAAAAACCCTATTACACATTAGTGACACCTGATCAGGCCCATCCCAGGTTTTTGTTGATAGTTATTCCCAGGTTTTTTACTTTTTCATTGTAAACTATTTCTTTGTTGTTCAGTATCAGTCTTGGAGCAGTATTAATGTCGATTTTAGTAATAAGCCTTTGATAGCCTATTAAAATACAGTTAGTCTTGGTTTCATTAAGTTTCAGTCCATGTCTGCAAGTCCAGTAAGCTATTGAATCAATATCAAAGTTCATTACTTGTACACAAGTGTCCATCTCATTAGGTGAAAAGTGGCGGTAAATTTGAAAATTGTCAGCGTAAAGATGGAAACTTTGAGTGTCGGATACTAGTAGTTATGTCATTAATGTAGAGTGTAAAAAGAAGTGGTCCAAGTACAGAACCCTGAGGCACCCCTCGGATGACAGGTTTCCACTCGGAGCACCCATTGTCAGTCTTGACACGCTGCTGTCGCTCGGAGAGATATGACCCCACCCACCACTGACACACAACCATCAGAGAAACCATACCTCTTCAATTTGATCAGTAAAAGAGGGTGAAACACGCAGTCGAAGGCCTTGGAAAAATCGAATAGGAGTCAAAATTGTAGCTTGTCGCTTGTCCATATCAAGTCTTATATCTTCAGTGATTTTTAAAAGGGCTGTGGCAGTACTGTGGTGAGGGCGAAAACCCAGATTGAAATACCGACAAAATATTTCCACTGTCAATAAAAACGGGAGAATTGTTGGTGGACTATTCTTTCTAAACACTTGGATAGTGCCGGCAGTATACTAATAGGTCTTAAATCAGATGGAGCTTTAGGGGAAGAACACTTATTTAAGGGACGGATTTGAGCACGCTTCTATATATCTGGAAAAGTTGAGGACATTAAAGACTTATTAAAATATTGCAGTAATAACTGGGAGGGTGACTGGCAGAGTGCTCTTAATGAACTTGAATTGGAATGTTGTCGGCCCCGACTGCATTGCTAGACGTCCTCATGACCGCCCTGAACACCTCAGCCTCAGTCACCGGAGTGGAAAGAAAACTGAGATGAACAGGTCTGTCAAGCGGAGAAGCCTCTAGCTCTATGACATAATCACGAGCACGGGACAGATCAATGGGGACGTTAGCAAAAAAGTTATTGATTATATTTGGATTTTAAATGGGTTTGTTGGTCACCATCAGGTTTGCCCACTCCCAGCTCTTTCAGTTTCGTCCACAGGGTTTTAGTTGATTGTTTTCTGAGAAAGGGAATTGTAGTAAAATCTAAATTTTAGAATTTCTAATTTGCTGCTGTGTCTGATTTCTCAGTCTTTTATATAAGCTCCAATCGTGCTGATTCTTTGTTCGCTTAGCCTTGCGGAAAGCGGTGTCTCTCTGTCTTTGAAGATGGCGAATAAAGTCAGTAATCCAGGGAGCAGGCTTTTTTGTTACACGTTTGAAGACTATTGGAGCATGTTATTACATATCATTTATAAAATACTAGCTGTTTCCCGCGACTTCGCACGTTTTTCGTATGCGTTGCCCGTGCATGTGCACTTCTGGCTCAAGTAAATTATATTTCCAACGCCGAAGTAGTGTTTCCTTGTTGGCATGATCAAGAAAATCTGTATATGTTTATAGCCTTTGTACACGTACATGTATTTTATTATAAAGTGGTCTAACACTCAAGCTTTAAGTTCAACCAGAATGTTATCTTCAAAACAAATATACATCATAACTTAACGCCTTCAAATATTGTTTGGCTATTAAATATTCGTCACTGTCTCGTAATTGCAGTTTATAATGTGCGTGCAGGCGCTTTAAAAACTATTATCTTTGGCAACGCCACCTGGAGGCGAGTTACATCAATAGACATAGCATAGAAACCTTCTTCGTCACAAATTTTCGTCATGATCGGTCAAATAGTATACGATTCTATAAAGGGCAAACACAAAAACATTCATTTTTATATAGAGAGACTAGCTATAATAATCTTAAGCTATCACAGCTATCATCTACGCCATTGAAAGTTACGGTTTGTGAACACAATTTCTATCACAAATAACGAAATACTAAACATTATTATATTTAATTTGTTGGTAGCTGTAAATGAATGTCGAGTTAGAAAATAATAAACTCGCCGACTGTTTTGTGTTTACAGCGTCAAAAGATAAAAAAACATGGATTTCCCTATTCTTGTGATGGGACGTTTTTAAATCACGGTTCTGCAGAACGATGCCGACCCATAATCGTTATCGTCTCTGCTCACTTTCCACTTCAGTCAACTTAGTCAATGCCTTGGAAACGTCAACCGTTTTTGTTCGAAGAAGAGTCTCTTTCTTTGTGTCCTTTCTCTTATTCAACCTTAAAAAATAATCCTTTCTATATAATATGTTCTGTAGTTCTCTTTAGATGAAATTAAGTTTATAGAAATAACAAGTACTTAAATAATGTATGAATTATATTTATATTTAAATAAATAGTATAATTTTTAATATACAATTTTGCATTTTTTGTTTTTTTATTTCCTTTACATATTTTTGACCATATGTTTTGTCATAACATAGATGTGCTATCGTCTACCTTACAGGTTTAAAAATCACAGTAGATTCCTGAAAATGTTTATCACAATAGTAACATTTAGTCAGAGCATGAGGCTTCGGAAGCAATATATAACTTTTAAGTCTACAGATGAACTATTACTCTTTACTTGTAAACATTTAATATATTCACATTTTTATTTTTAAGTTAGATTTCACAGCAGTGTTTTAATAATAAAAGTTTATGTGAGCTACGTAGGGTACTACATAGAAAGAGTGCAGAGGAATGTAATATTCTCACCAAACATTTAATACTTAAAGTACACCTTTTCATCACATTACTTCCTTGTTAATTTTAAGCATAAAACTACGAATTTACATTTTAAAATATTGTAAGACTGTACGCTTAAAATTGGTTATATATGTAATTTTTGTGAATTTTATCATTACCACCACATTTACCTGTAAGAAAAATGAAAAGATACTCGATATCTCTCAGCAAAACCCCATGGATAGACTTTAACTACTATCTATAGACTAAAATTAACCTAAACTGGTAAGTTTGGAAACGCTCATACAAAATTTTCTGTAAATGTATGCAAACCAATACACATTATGGTGCATAATTTACAAAGATCGGCTTCTGTATTTGAAAAACATAACACATTGCAAAAATAATATATATATATATATATATATATATATATATATATATATATATATATATATATATATAAAACAATATTTTACCATGTACTGTTTCATTCGTGTTTAAATGTACATAAAATGGTTCCTTAATAGGATTTAACTTATTCATTAAATCATATCTTTTTGGAAACGTTTTATGAACATAGTATTATAATGCAGTTGAGTTATAATTTTGTTTCTTAAATGCTACACTATAAGGATTACGATAAAGTATCAAGTTGTATGTCATAAATAATTATATATTGATGGTGTAGCAAATTATGTAATATTTAAGGAATACAATGCACCTTCGTCAATAGAGAACACCTCTTTAAGCAAAGAAAAAAAAGAACAGCTTGCGCGTTAAAGTGTTCAGTATTAAATTACCTCTTGAATGACTCATTTATAAATTTGCTGTATAGCTGTATAGCTATCCAAGTGATAGAAAATACAATTTTTAACTGTGTGAAGTGTCAAAATTGAAGTTAATCACGGATTTGAACGCAATTCTTGGAAATAACAGCAGTTACAATTATTTCTAAAACTACATACCGAGCTGTCCTTGTGCCATCGGAGAATATCACAACCTCTTTATCTACTGGAATAGTTCAATATTAGATTTTAAATAGTGTTCTTGTCAAAGCATTTAATTTAGAGATTTAAATATTTCTATTAACACTTGAAAAAAATGTTTCGAAAGGTTTGATTGTATGGTTTTTAGCAGTTCTTAATATTTATACAGTAGCTTTTTATATGTTTTTTTTAAACCTCTAAATTATGTTAGGATGCCGTAAAAATACTCCTTAAACGTTTACTGCACTTGTCAAACCTAATTGTAATAATATTCCGATCAAGCTGTGAGGATCAGTAAAAAACTAACATTAATACAATTTATTTCAAATATTGTGAGTAATTGCACCTTACTTCATGGTTACCAAGGAAATGATGGTTGATGATTGCTTACAGAGATTACCACACTGGATGAAGTGAGAAGGTGTGGGATGACGGTTTTGCTGCATCCTGGTGAAGAGATGGTATGATAACTTTATGTCTACTAATATTTATGTATACTTAAATCAATTAAAATTATGCAAAATTCAAATTGAGTATGTAGTTTGCATTGCGAATAATAAATAACTCGATTATATATTTAAAAACACTTGCACAATAAGTATTAGAAAAATATTTGTGGACTCTTGGCTTAATGTACTTTTCAAGTTTAAGTAGCTATTTAATTTAACTATAATTGACTGTACTTATTATTTCCCACTTGCAATAATTTGCTTTTCATCTTTATATGTGCATGGAACAGTTATATTAAAACGTCATTAACTAATAATCAGTCATGGAATCGTCACATATAATACGGGTTTTAATTCTGTACACTGTTGTGTTACGGAAAAAAAACTATTATGTTGCAATTAAATATCATCCACGGAAACATGTTGTTTCAATATAAATTGTTTGAGAATCCCTTTACTTGTTTTAGAAAGTTTACAAAAAAACCCATTAACTTTATTATAATTATAATGTTTCAGAGTGAGAAATACCCTTTTTTAAGGTAAAATATTCAAATATTTTACTAATAAACGAAACATAATATTTCCCTTACACTATATACACAAAAAATCTATAAATATTGATTTTTATGAGTTTCATTTGTTATCAATCAATATTTTAAAATTAATTATCACGTAATATTAAGCTTCCTCATATTCAATGAAATGTGTTATCCAGGTTTTCCTCAAATTATAATTGACAAATATTATCTTTTTAAACGACAGAAGAGTTGCGTACTGTTTATAAACTTTTACTCGTATATTAAAACCTAATGTAGATACTTTAACAACAGAGCGATGTAGACGCTGAGGAGTCACACATTTACATTGCATAGCGCACAAGAGGATTGGCTTCACATTTCTAACACTTTACATTGCCAAGTATTCTGGTGTTGGAGAGCCGCTTGAAGTGAGAGAAGTATCTCTGTCCCATCAATAATGGAATTACTTTGACATTTGTTAAGCCGACTACATTAATTCTCTGAATACAATGAATTTTAATTCTTGCCAAGAACTTGCAAACATTGCAAAGTTAAACTGTTTGCAGAGATTATTTCACGTCTCAATGCTACTAAATGTTGCACAGACCTCAGTGCTCAAAAAGATTTTACTCTACGTGTAGAGCCCTAGTATAAGACTTATAATCATTACATTTTTTGCAGTCTCGTTATTTGCAAATTCTTTACTATTCCGAAGTGTAATGGGGTTGTGTCTTAGTATCAATATATGGGACTTGAAAGCCTCTGGTGGAAATAATAAATAAGGTGAGTGGTCTTGGCATCATCATTATTTAAATTTACTAGAGTAAGTCTTAGTCTATCACACGACAGAAGGGACAAGCTTCTTTTCTATATATCTGTCTGTCTAAATGCCCGCATTACGTATGGAAATAAAAAAACCATTACACGAGGAAGAAAGACTAAGTTCCACGATGGACAAGAATGGTTAGCATTTACATTGGTCTTAAAGGTAAGAAAGATGAAAAGAACATCTTTCAGATTACATAAATTTATAACAAAATCGCTTAAAATCGAATTTGTAAACAGTGTAGAATAAAAACAGTTCACCAGGACTTTTATTGTTTGAAAACTTCTAAGAAAGCTCACTAATTGAAAAAATTTTGATTTTCCGAAATATAGAAAAATATTTTAAGAGTTATTTCATCCATACACTTCAAATTCATGACATTCAATATGCATAGACAGTAAAAAGTTCTATGTTGGTGCATGTCCAACCAAGCAAAATGGCTTACCGTTTTATTTACAATTTCTGTCTCTACTGTCCTTTTATTATTTGATCCATCCATACAATTAATTGATATAAAGAAGTAAAAATTAGTTTTAAATATGCTAAGTATTAACTTAGTCACAGAGAAACCACCATGTAAGCATTATAAGGTAGTACAAGTTTTTAACGTGTTTTAGTCCAATTGTAAAAAATTTTATACAAGTACAATAGTAATACTGGTACATAAAAACAGTAGTGTGCAAATAAAATATAATACTAGCACTATTAAACACTAAACAGTTTGTTTTACCATTTTCAAAATTAGCTACTGAGTTTGACAGTATTGTTACTATATTTATAAGTTTTTTATAAATATTGTATATTTTATTGAGGAAAATATATAATTTTTTTTGGAGCTAAAAGATTTGTTTATTATTTAAGTTTTATATATATATATATATATATATATTTAAGTCCAGCTTAAATTTAAATTAAATGTTTATTCAAACACCAAACAATTTGTGCAGTTCTATCTTTAAATATCTAATAACATTCAAACATAATTATGTAACAAGATGAGGCAGCCTTAAAAAATAAGAAACTGAATTACGTCATGAATAATATAATATTTTGGCTTAAGCTATAGGATTATTTTTATTATTTCGCAGTTATCTTACAAAATGAATACTTATATTCAGGATTTACGTTATCAGTTAAGATAAATGGTTCCCACTGTGAAGTGGAGAGTAGAGATTGCATTTTTATTGCTTTGCTTTTTCAATGGCTTTAATAGACTGAGAATAAAATTGTCATTTATCTAAGGAAGTTATTCCAAAATCTACATAAATGAATTATCCAAAATACATTTATGTTTGTTTTTATTATTTTACCTTTTAGGAAATTGTGTTAAAAGTACTTGGAATATATTCTTAAGTGAACTTCACCTTGGTGGTGTGGATGTGTATGCCATAATAGCAATAAAGATTTTATTGAATATGACAGATCTCCTGAGGCTCACATATTACACATTATGCTGTAGGCCCACAAGAACTGAGCCTTACTCCATTTGTCATTGTGGTATTATTACCAGATAATATTATAAAAATAAATGTGCTGTATGTATAAAGGATAGTTTAAAATAAAAAATAATACACAATTTATAATATTTACTCCAGAAAAAAAAAAACTATGAAACAGAAATAAGATAGCAACGTAGGGAATTTTATGCGTAATACAGTTTTTGTTATATGTTTTTAAGACCCATTATTGTAAGTTTTGTTTTCATTCTAGAGAAATTTTTAGTTTAGTAGAAGGTTTATATAGTTCTACAGAACCTATTATCAGAAGCAGAAAATAGTTTCAATGAGATTTCCCGTTCTTACGTAAAGTTACAGGTATCAAATATAAGTATACCATACGGTCGATCCTAACGTACTTTGATAATAATATTTAGAATTTTGTATTAGTAGTTATTAGTTTTATTTCTTTCGTACCTATTATTTTATTTCAGTATTAAAATTTAATTCTATTATGAAACTCTCTAAATGATTTCTCATCTGAGATTTTACAAAAAAACATTTTTAATTACTGCACAGATGACATTAAATCTCAAAACGTTCCTATACACGTAAAATAAATAAAGTTTTTTTACCAATTTTAGAGACAAATAGGGCATTGCGAATTAGGTTTCACCAGGAGCTTTTTTATTTGGTAGTGTTAATATAATAGCATGCAATATGAAAGTGGCAAGACAAAAAACCTAAAAGATATCATACTTTTTTTAAGTGTTTATACAAGAAAGAGCACAAGTAATTTTAAAAGTTATGAGCGATTTAATGATATCTTTTTATTTATAAAATGATTGCACAAACTAGTTCTATTAATTGCATTTACTACAGAGTTACAACATCACACAATTAATGAAAACTGTGTTAGACTGAGGAAACATTTAAACCACTCTTGTTGGTAGAGGAAGTAATATCGAACACAATTGAAAGAAGTAGGTAAACATTTGAAACGCATTTCCGGTTCAATTAGGGACGTTAGTTTTAAAATGTAATTGTGTTTACATAAGGATAAATTATGGTTATTTTATTGAAATACTCAACATGTAGTTGTATATTTATGAAATATATGTTTTCCTTTATTTTGACCATGTAGACATTTTAATAAAATATGGAGGAACCATTAAAGAATAAAAGTAAAATTTTAGGTCTTTGTAAACAATAATATTTAAAAATATTATATTTATTAGTAATTGTAATAAAAATTGTAAACACTTTAATTCCTCGGTCAAACGTAATACTAATAAAATATTTGGCATTTTACATTAGTATTTGGCATAGTACTTTTATACATAAGTACTAATTTCAAATCGTTTAAATCATCCTTTTTTTAAATGTCACAGAATATTGATTTTTTTATAAAGAATTGGTTTATAAATATTCAGATATATATATTGAATGAATATACCTTTCCACAGGGAGGCCGAAACACTTCAAGAACATAATTGTGTAAGCATTGTCAACTTTCTTGCGTCGTTTGATGCGAGCATTAGCCTCAACGTGAGACACGAGTAGATTTCGACATCAAACTCATGTAAAACACAACTGATCTACTTTTCGTTCCTTGCAGAGCTTTACGATTGATTATTCACAATACTCTTAAAGTCTAATGTGTGCAAAGACTCAAAACTATGTAATACTGTATGTTATAAGTGATGCCTTTATAATCCACGAGCCGAGTGCCAGTGGTCCTAAAGTAAATATGTTCAGTCTAGCCAAGACGTAAGTAATCTTTTAATGACTGATGGTCGATTCCGAATGTATGAAAAATTAAAACTATAATACGACAAAAACATTTTTTTTATTGGTTCATATATTTTTTTATCCTTCGTAACGCATTTCCAATTTGACCCTAGCCAAAATTAGCATTTTTAACGATCGTTTTTTGTTAGGGACACTTCTTCTATCGATAAAAAAAAGTTGTGCGCTTATAGAGAGCAACTGGTTATTGAGCTCATGGACTATTATGCTGATTGCGCGTATGTTCTCATTTTTCGCTATTCGTACAAATATTAAGCGATATAACAACTTCTAAATATTCATATCGAAATATGTTGAAACAGATTTTAATCTTCCTGTGTGACAATATTAAATTCGTGAGTTTACGCTGCATACGTATTCTAATTACCTAATGGACCACACATCTCACTTAAAACTAAATTAAGCTTTAAGCTGTATCACGTGTCAGTTATATTACACTATTTTGTATACAGGGTGAGTGGCTCTTGCCGTGACAAAATGTTTTGGGTTATAATGCAATGTAAATGTGGTACAATGGCGGTTAAAAAAAGTCTAACTCCAAAAATTAGGTCTGAAATGAATTGTTTACCAGGGTGTGGTAAAAAAGGGGTTCAATGATATTTCAGTTTTTCTGAAACTTAGCAACTTTGCCATATGAATCGACCTGAAGCTTAATTTTCTTTTCTTACCGTTTGAACCGATAAACTTTTTCGAATTGAAAATTTAACGGGGAATCTAAAAATGATGTAGTTTGCTTACATATGTCTATACGTTACAGATTTACGTAAAAAAATACGGATATTTTAGAAAAACTGAAAACAATTCATTTCAGACCTAATTTTTGGAGTTAGACTTTTTTGTAACCACCATTGTATCACATTTGCATTGCATTAGAACCCAAAAATGTTGTCACACCAAGAGCCACTCACCCTGTATACAAGCTTTCCCTGGGATCACGTGATGGATTTCTACATTTGATACTTGCCCCGGCTTTTGTAACATAAGGTAGAGGAATCAAACAAGTTATACTATCTGGTAATAATATGCACTAAGTATGTAGTATCTATAATTTAACAATTAGTTTATTGTCTAAGTTCTTTGAATACAAAACTAAAAATCATAGTCTGTTTGACTCATTATGACTTAAATACAAGTAATTCATTCATTCACTAAAACCATTTTCTAATAAATATTCCTGTATTCGTAGTGTTCTTTGGTAATATGTTAGAATTAGATTCATTGCACCATTGATTACTTAAGACATTTGTCTTCTACTAGGGTATGTTTTTCACAAACACCTTAAAAAAATAATAAATATTTTCATTTATAATAGAACTGGGAAACAGTCCCTTTATTAAAATAATATTAATGCTACCAAATTTTAAGTACATTAGTTTGTTACTACGTTTTTAGAAGTTTGAGCTCAGTATTAAATGTAAATCTTTCCTTCACAGCAAGCCTCGATGTAATATATAATTTCACTATGGTTACCGAATTGAAGGGATGAATCCTTCTCATATCCAGAATTATTATCATAGTTGTAATCATGGTAGGGATAGTTGATAAGTCGATATAAATAGCTCTCAGGTATATGGGATATCAGAGATATTGAAACTAACCACAAGTTGCATCAATAGATAAATTAAACAGCTTTAATTACCGTCTGGATTACGATTTTATAATGACAATGAGACTATTTCAGAATAAATAGAAAAAGAAGACTCTTTCATCTTCCAGAAGCCATTATGCTAGAAATTAAGCCTATTTTAAAAGCGCTGTCAGATCTTGAGTTGCTAAAACAACGTCATATGGGCCCGTCTACCAAAGACAACATTTGTAGATATCGATACATTGAAATTCGGGGTTTATGAAGCTGTCCTCTCTTATAATGATGGTTACTTCACCAAAGTGGAAATGATTAAAGAGTTAGGTCTTAGTGCTGGGGTAAACCTGGCTAAAGCCATGAAAACCCCTCGATGAAGAGCGCATCCGCAAGGCTGAAAAAGCTCTTTTGGAGTTTGAAAAAGTGCAGCAATCAAGACCTTTGATTAAAAGGAAGATTGAGGACTTATTTCAGCACGAGGAAGACCCAGACAACCCTTCCTACAGTGCTGGACATTATTAAAATGTAAGTTAATACTCTTATTACTCTTTCTGTTAGTATTTGGCCGTTTCCCGCAAACTAAGTTATTTTAACTAATATGTCGGATATTTCCACAACCGTAAGAGAATGATATCATCACCAAAATGGTTTTACAGCTTATAAAAACCTAAACCTAGTTCTTATCACAGGGATTTCAAAAAACTTTTATAAGTTGAATTGAAAAAGATTATGTAAAAAATTAAAAAAATAACATAAAAAGTAAAAAAATCATATTTAATATACATTTTACTACAAAGACAAAACCCTTTGTTAAGAACTAGGCAAAGACTTGATCCTCGAAATAAAAGAAGTTTACAAGTCTATCTCTAATACTTTTTGTGTTATGCGACATATCGTTAACATTGAGTTTATAAATCGGAGTCAGACTGCCCTTAAAGTAATTTTTATACAACAACTAAAGGTATCGTCATTGGTTGGGTTGAGATCAAAGAAAACATTTAAGTACTTATCACAATAGCTTAAGTATAAAAGGATTATATTGTTTTAATTGAGAACTGAATACCCAAACATAGAACACCTCATCAAAATTAATTCAGTTTTCCTGATTCGGGTAATTATTTGTTAGTTTAGTTTAGATGTGCTATTTTACTAATTACACAGTTCAATTAAACTATTGCGTTGTAGCTCCAGTGGACTGTGTCATGTTCTGATGTAATCAGTAGTAATTAGTTTACACGTCAGTTTAGCGCAGCTCCACATATTGAATGACAAAGAGGGAATAAAGTTACCACAGGAACTTTACCATACAATATTGAATATCTCATTAGTAAGTAGTTATTCGTACTTTGATCCATGACCGTAAAATAAAAGGAAAAATGAACAAAATATAACTGTATCCATAGCGTCCATATAATACGTTGCATACGCTATGCAATGATACTGTCGTCTTGGAAATAAACCAAAATAGTAGTTTACTCAATACAATAATATAATACAAATAAACTGGATTTACTAAAATCTTAACTAAATTTTTAAAATACACTTAATTTTCAATAAATTTTAATTTAATGAAACTATTTTCAATAAAATATTCATTTAATGGAATTGAATTTTACATCCTTTTTAATGAATTTGTATTTTATAGCAGTGTATAATAGAAGTCTAAACACCAATTCAGAAAAATATGATGTTGGAATAGTTAAGCTGATTCTATAATACGTCACACGTTAAACATACAAATTTTGGAGTCTTCTTTTTCTATTTATTCTGAAATAGTCTCATTGTCATTATAAAATCGTAATCCAGACGGTAATTAAAGCTGTTTAATTTATCTATTGATGCAACTTGTGGTTAGTTTCAATATCTCTGATATCCCATATACCTGAGAGCTATTTATATCGACTTATCAACTATCCCTACCATGATTACAACTATGATAATAATTCTGGATATGAGAAGGATTCATCCCTTCAATTCGGTAACCATAGTGAAATTATATTACAATCGAGGCTTGCTGTGAAGGAAAGATTTACATTTAATACTGAGCTCAAACTTCTAAAAACGTAGTAAACAAACTAATGTACTTAAAATTTGGTAGCATTAATATTATTTTAATAAAGGGACTGTTTCCCAGTTCTATTATAAATGAAAATATTTATTATTTTTTTAAGGTGTTTGTGAAAAACATACCCTAGTAGAAGACAAATGTCTTAAGTAATCAATGGTGCGATGAATCTAATTATGTATTTAGGACCAGGAGAAACTGACCTGTCTCTTAAATCTGGGCAACCTTTTGAATGCGCAAAAGCGGAACATCCCTAACCGAAGGTGTCCAAGCTGCAAGGGTACATCGATAAGACAAGTCTACTGAGGGAGATGATTGATGGAGTTGGTGGAGTTCCATGAGAGTCTAAGTTTCTTGCTAGCCTAGACATTAGGGCGTGCCACCCCTTGCTTGCTTTGACTGGACAGGCTGGTACAGAGCTGTCTTGACTTCTTACGAGTGGACATGACTGAGATTAGTGGCATAAGTTCTTAGTCATGGATCTTGGCAGTAGGTGACCCATACACTCAACCATATCCATCCAGAACATCCTGTCACTCCGGAAGTAGCTCAAAGGTCTTTTTTGGAGTACGTGCTATTTCTAAAAATATTGTCCTAAGAGAACCAAAAGAACACCTATGGATATCCAGGAGTGGCAAATCATTAACTACAAATTTACAAATAATGGCAGCGAAATGTCTATTTTATTGCCTAAGATGAATTTTAAAATGGGTATACTCCCCCTAATGTTACAGCGGTTTTAATGTCTAAAAATTAGGGAGTATATATTTCTATGAGCGCTTTGCCTGGAAGAGGCTTGAATACATCTATCTCAAGGTTTAATAGGTTAAATAGTGCCAAATAGTATGTGATGTGATTTTCGGGATTAACGTGTTATTTTGCTTGCCGTGATAGGTACAGCAGTGCAAGGTTTAATTTCAATACTCCGAAGTAATAAAAATGTATTTTAACTTTATCAGAGCCTTTTATATAAGATTTTATTTTCATAAAATGAAAACATAGAATTTTAATATAAAAATGATATTTTGGATTAAATAAAATTATTATGTTTTGTAAATCAATGTAATCACCATTTTGGGCTTCGTTTCGTGTTTATAAACAAATATCTTTTTATTTGGCACTTTCGTGATTTATTTGTATGAAATAAAAGGTTTTAGAACAAAATTAAATACCAACAGGTATTACTCTGATTATTATGATATGAGAGAACAACAAACGCTGGTGAAACCGAGGTACAGAGATACGAACTCTTTGAGCTCTCAGGTAATGTTTATTGTTATAAAGTTTGATGAGTGACAACGATGGTACACACTGGACTACGGGGCTTTTGTTGATTGTGATGGCAATTCTGTTGATGACAATCCTTTGACTTCATCACAAACGTGTAGTCATAATAACCCTACTTATTTTGTTAATGATTGGGTGGACTTGTTACTCGGCATTGTTTCCATAGCTTTTAAAATAATTTGACACTTAAAATTACTTTAAATACTGGCTTTTTTGCTAATGTTAAATTTTAGTTAGTATAATATATTTAAAAATTCATGATATAAAGAGGAGGAGGTGATATCTTGGATTCTTGTAATTTATCATCACGAAACTTATATCATCAAAGTTGTACGAAACTTATTCTAGCCATTTTCACATGATGAATAAACTCATTAATTCATTAGGACATCTATAACAGACTATGACTTACTTATAAGGCTAGAATTACTTCTGGTATACGAAACTGAATAACACAACCATATTATTAATCAAACAATAATTTATATCCTTAATTGCTGGTAACGTATGTTTATCATAAAATATCAGTTTCTATTATTGGCTGAGCGTTAGCGAAAGGGATGGAAAAATATTAGTTTTGTGTGTCTGTCCTTCTTCACGATATCTCAAGAACAAATAATCACATTCACGTAGAATGCTGTATTATGCTTTATTTATATAAAGGTAACATTGACCTTAATAATGGTTCATGTCACTTTGTGGAATATATCTGAGCGTTTTGAGATATTTTTACATTAGCCGTATGGGTAAACATTATTTTTTTATGTTTTTTTATTTTTTGTAAGGAGGAGCCGATCCCCTTTTAAGCCTTATTCTGCCCGTCCTCATGGGCCACTGGCCTGTGCTAGGATCTTATAAAACAGAATAAGTGGGAGAGTCGATACAGTACAAGGTCGATGGTACTGATAAAAAGTGCAAGGGTCACAGACAGGATTCGAATCTGCGCCATCTCTAACTCAAACCCAACGTCCAACGTCTTAGACCACTAGGCCATCGGCACTCCTAACTTCCATGTTAGTAACGAAGCAATAACAGCGTAATTAAATTTGTAAACAAGTTGAGTAGAATTATATGAATTTTTAGATGGTATATACGAACACATTTTGAATAACCACGTAATAAAATTACCTATAAAAATTAAAATTTTGGATACAAACTCAACAAAGCGTTATACACAGAGTACAAGGTATTGCACTCCTACGTTGTTTACGGACTCAGAATATTTAAAGGTTCAAAACTATAAACATTTTTTGAAAGAAGTTACTTAGAATCGTTCTAATACTTTTATAAACCATACAAAGTAACAATATTTAATGAAACGTTTCATAATTATATATTTAAAAATTTAATAAAAACAAATACACTTTATTTATTAAAGCATTAGATAATTTAATCCCCATAGTTGATTTTAATCGGTGTACCAAGAATACAACATTATACACAAAATATCTGTGCTGCTGAACTCCTATGAAGGCACTTTGTACTTACCAAGTGAAGTGAGAACTGCAAGACATCAAGGGTAAACTGTTTATCATATTGATGGAATCTCGAGAAAGAATCTTATTTTCACTGGAATTTATAGCAAAAAATATCTGTGCTATAGAACTCTTTCAAAGGCCCTTTTTACTTACCAAATGAAGTGTGAAGTAGAAGACATAAAGTGTAAATTGTTTATCAAGTTCATAGAATGTTATTTTCTCTGGAATTTTTAGCACGGGATAAGTGAAGTTGGTCCTTTTCTTTTGTAAATTTCAACGAATCGTGCTATATATTAGGTTTCAAACTTAGTAATCAATATTCCTAGGTGTTTAACAGCAAGCTGTAATTGTATACTCTCCATGAACTATTTACATAAATAACAAAATTATTTATTAACCTACTATTATACTTATTATATTATCTATATCAAATTTATAATTTTTAATTTAATAGAAATATTCCTAACATATTAGATTAAGATAAAAATACAACTAAGAGATATTAATACATTATATAACATCTGATTAAATTTACAGTGCATAAAAAACCTAAATAATTTGGAAAAATAATCTAAGAAAAAGTAGCAGTTACAAGCAGCTTTGCACATGATATCGCAGTCTTTGCACTTGTGTGACAATTTCTGTTTTTAGTAAATTACATTTCAGAAAATATGTCAAAAAGTGTATGGCCTTTGTATTATAATCCGAATTTTTACCAAATAAAAAGTCTCAAGCATCTTTGTATCTAGAATTATCATACAGACGGACGGTTCTGACGGATATAGGGACAGATTAACTCAAATGTCCAAAATACAAATCTTAGTAATTTGACTATATTGTGTACCAAATGAAGAGTCTCAAGGATCTTTTGTATCTAGAATTATAATACAGAAGGACAGTCTGACGGATATATAGACAGATAAACCCATGTCCAAAATAAATTAGGCGTATTAATTGGATTAAGAGGTACACATGTACCAAATTAAATATCTCAAGCATCTTTGTATCAAGAATTATCACACAGACGGACGGTCTGACCGATATACAGACGGATAAACCCGTTTCCAAAATAAATTACGCTTATTAATTGGAGAGGTACATATGTACCGAATTCAAAATCTCAAGGATCTTTATATCAAGAGTCATCTCACAGACGGACGGTCTGACTTATATACAGACGGATAAACCCGTGTCCAAAATAAATTACGCTTATTAATTGGACTATGAGGTACTTATGTACAAAATTAAAAGTCTCAAGGATCTTTTTATCCAGAATTATCACACAGTTGGACGGTCTGACGGATATACAGACGGATAAACCCGTGTCAAAAACAAATTAACGCTTATTAATTGGACTATGAGGTACCTATGTACAAAATTAGAAGTCTCAAGGATCTTTTTATCCAGAATTATCACACAGACGGACGGTCTGACGGATATACAGACGGATAAACCCGTGTCCAAAATAAATTACGTTTAATGACTTTATTAAGAGGTACCTATGTACCGAATTTAAAATCTCAAGGATCTTTGTATCAAGAATTATCACACAGACGGACGGTCTGACCGATATACAGACGGATAAACCCGTGTCCAAAATAAATTAGGCTTAATAATTGGATTAAGAGGTACATATGTACCAAATTAAAGTCTCAAGTATCTTTGTATCAAGAATTATCACACATAACGGACGGTATGAACGGATATACAGACGGATAAACTCGTGTCCAAAATAAATTACGTTTAATAATTGGATTAAGAGGTACATATGTACCGAATTCAAAATCTCAAGTATCTTTGTATCAAGAATCATCTCACAGACGGACGGTCTGACTGATATACAGACGGATAAACCCGTGTCCAAAATAAATTACGTTTAATAATTGGATTAAGAGGTACATATGTACCGAATAACAAAATCTCAAGGATCTTTGTATCAAGAATTATCACACAGACGGACGGTCTGACGGATATACAGACGGATAAACCCGTGTCCAAAATAAATTAGGCTTAATAATTGGATTAAGAGGTACATATGTACCAAATTAAAAGTCTCAAGTATCTTTGTATCAAGAATTATCACACAGACGGACGGTAATGACGGATATACAGACTTATAAACTCGTGTCCAAAATAAATTAACGCTTATTAATTGGACTATGAGGTACTTATGTACAAAATTAAAAGTCTCAAGGATCTTTTTATCCAGAATTATCACACAGTTGGACGGTCTGACGGATATACAGACGGATAAACCCGTGTCAAAAACAAATTACGCTTATTAATTGGACTATGAGGTATCTATGTACAAAATTAAAAGTCTCAAGGATCTTTTTATCCAGAATTATCACACAGACGGACGGTCTGACGGATATACAGACGGATAAACACGTGTCCAAAATAAATTACGTTTAATAACTGTATTAAGAGGTACCTATGTACCAAATTAAAAATCTCAAGGATCTTTGTATCAAGAATTATCACACAGACGGACGGTCTGACCGATATACAGACGGATAAACCCGTGTCCAAAATAAATTACGCTTATTAATTGGATTAAGAGGTACACATGTACCAAATTAAAAATCTCAAGCATCTTTGTATCAAGAATTATCACACAGACGGACGGTCTGACGGATATACAGACGGATAAACCCGTGTCCAAAATAAATTACGTTTAATAATTGGATTAAGAGGTGCATATGTTCCGAATTCAAAATCTCAAGGATCTTTGTATCAAGAGTCATCACACAGACGGACGGTCTGACTGATATACAGACGGATAAACCCGTGTCCAAAATAAATTACGCTTATTAATTGGATTAAGAGGTACACATGTACCAAATTAAAAATCTCAAGCATCTTTGTATCAAGAATTATCACACAGACGGACGGTCTGACGGATATACAGACGGATAAACCCGTGTCAAAAACAAATTAACGCTTATTAATTGGACTATGAGGTACCTATGTACAAAATTAAAAGTCTCAAGGATCTTTTTATCCAGAATTATCACACAGACGGACGGTCTGACGGATATACAGACGGATAAACACGTGTCCAAAATAAATTTACGTTTAATAACTGTATTAAGAGGTACCTATGTACCAAATTAAAAATCTCAAGGATCTTTGTATCAAGAATTATCACACAGAGACGGACGTCTGACCGATATACAGACGGATAAACCCGTGTCCAAAATAAATTACGCTTATTAATTGGATTAAGAGGTACACATGTAACCAAATTAAAAATCTCAAGCATCTTTGTATCAAGAATTATCACACAGACGGACGGTCTGACGGATATACAGACGGATAAACTCGTGTCCAAAATAAATTACGTTTAATAATTGGATTAAGAGGTACATATGTTCCGAATTCAAAATCTCAAGGATCTTTTTATCCAGAATTATCACACAGACGGACGGTCTGACGGATATACAGACGGATAAACCCGTGTCCAAAACAAATTACGTTTAATAACTGTATTAAGAGGTACCTATGTACCAAATTAAAAATCTCAAGGATCTTTGTATCAAGAATTATCACACAGACGGACGGTCTGACCGATATACAGACGGATAAACCCGTGTCCAAAATAAATTACGCTTATTAATTGGATTAAGAGGTACACATGTACCAAATTAAAAAATCTCAAGCATCTTTGTATCAAGAATTATCACACAGACGGACGGTCTGACGGATATACAGACGGATAAACCCGTGTCCAAAATAAATTAGGCTTAATAATTGGATTAAGAGGTACATATGTACCAAATTAAAGTCTCAAGTATCTTTGTATCAAGAATTATCACACAGACGGACGGTCTGACGGATATACAGACGGATAAACCCGTGTCCAAAATAAATTACGTTTAATAATTGGATTAAGAGGTACATATGTACCGAATTCAAAATCTCAAGTATCTTTGTATCAAGAATCATCTCACAGACGTACGGTCTGACTGATATACAAGACGGATAAACCCGTGTCCAAAATAAATTACGCTTATTAATTGGACTATGAGGTACTTATGTACAAAATAAAAAGTCTCAATGATCTTTTTATCCAGAATTATCTCACAGTTGGACGGTCTGACGGATATACAGACGGATAAACCCGTGTCCAAAATAAATTAGGTTTATTATTGGATTAAGAGGTACCTATGTACCGAACTAAAAATCTCAAGGAGCTTTGTATCAAGAATCATCACACAGACGGACGGTCTGACGGATATACAGATGGATAAACCCGTGTCCAAAATAAATTAGGCTTATTAATTGGATTAAGAGGTACACATGTACCAAATTAAAAATCTCAAGCATCTTTGTATCAAGAAGTATCACACAGACGGACGGTCTGACCGATATACAGACGGATAAACCCGTGTCCAAAATAAATTACGCTTATTAATTGGATTTAAGAGGTACATAAGTACGAAATTTAAAGTCTCAAGTATCTTTGTATCAATAATTATCACACAGACGGACGGTATGACGGATATACAGACGAATAAACCCGTGTTTAAAATAAATTAGGCTTAATAATTGGATTAAGAGGTACATATGTACCAAATTAAAGTCTCAAGTATCTTTGTATCAAGAATTGTCATACAGACGGACGGTTTGACCGACATACAGACGGATAAACCCGTGTCCAAAATATATTACCCTTATTAATTGGATTAAAGAGGTACATAAGTACCAAATTTAAAGTCTCAAGTATCTTTGTATTAAGAATTATCACACAGACGGACGGTATGACGGATATACAGACGGATAAACCCGTGTCCAAAATAAATTAGGCTTAATAATTGGATTAAGAGGTACATAAGTACCAAATTTAAAGTCTCAAGTATCTTTGTATCAAGAATTATCACACAGACGGACGGTATGACGGATATACAGACGGATAAACCCGTGTCCAAAATAAATTACCTTTATTAATTGGATTAAGAGGTACCTATGTACAGAAGTAAAAATCTCAAGGATCTTTGTATCAAGAATCATCACACAGACGGACAAACCCGTGTCCAAAATAAAATTACGCTTATTTATTGGATTAAGAGGTACATATGTACCGAATTTAAAATCTCAAGTATCTTTGTATCAAGAATCATCACACAGACGGACAAACCCGTGTCCAAAATAAATTACGCTTATTATTGGATTAAGAGGTACATATGTACCGAATTTAAAATCTCAAGGATCTTTGTATCAAGAATTATCACTCAGACGGACGGTTTGACCGATATACAGACGGATAAACCCGTGTCCAAAATAAATTACGCTTATTATTGGATTAAGAGGTACATATGTACCGAATTTAAAATCTCAAGGATCTTTGTATCAAGAACTATCACTCAGACGGACGGTTTGACCGATATACAGACGGACAAACCCGTGTCCAAAATAAATTACGCTTATTATTGGATTAAGAGGTACATATGTACCGAATTTAAAATCTCAAGGATCTTTGTATCAAGAATTATCACTCAGACGGACGGTTTGACCGATATACAGACGGATAAACCCGTGTCCAAAATAAATTACGCTTATTATTGGATTAAGAGGTACATATGTACCGAATTTAAAATCTCAAGGATCTTTGTATCAAGAATTATCACTCAGACGGAACGGTTTGACCGATATACAGACGGATAAACCCGTGTCCAAAATAAATTACCCTTATTAATTGGATTAAGAGGTACGTATGTACAGAATTAAAAATCTCAAGGATCTTTGTATCAAGAATTATCACTCAGACGGACGGTTTGACCGATATACAGACGGATAAACCCGTGTCCAAAATAAATTACCCTTATTAATTGGATTAAGAGGTACGTATGTACAGAATTAAAAATCTCAAGTATCTTTGTATCAAGAATCATCACACAGACGGACAAACCCGTGTCCAAAATAAATTACGCTTATTATTGGATTAAGAGGTACATATGTACCGAATTCAAAATCTCAAGGATCTTTTTATCAAGAATCATCTCACAGACGAACGGTCTGACGGATATACAGACGGATTAACCCGTGTCCAAAATAAATTACGTTTAATAATTGGATTAAGAGGTACCTATGTACAGAATAAAAAATCTCAAGGATCTTTGTATCAAGAATCTTCTCACAGACGGATAAACACGTGTCTAAAATAAATTACGCTTATTAATTGGACTATGAGGTACCTATGTGCAAAATTTAAAATCTCAAGGATCTTTGTATCAAGAATTATCACAGACACGGACTGTCTGACGCATATACAAACGGATAAACGTAAGTGTCTTTTAGGAATATAATAATAATAAAATACCACTACGAAGGAAATATATGAACAATTTGACAGCAAAAATGGGTTTTTTTTTAATTGGATAAGACAAAGGTGTATGGGCCATTGGAACGAAATTCGTCGTATTTTCTTATGTTATTTTACAGAGAAATAAATAAATATGGTTTGAATACTTATTGTTTCCAGAATTCTATTTTCGTTATAAAACACATTATTTTTATGTCTTATGTCCTAAAAAAAATAAAACCATATAAATCAGCAATTTGCTAAGAAAATAATACTGCCTTAAAATAATATACATAACATACGTTGACTATTGATAAAACATTTTGTTAGTTCCTAAATAAATGTTTTAATTTCATGATTTAGATATAAAATGGTCCCAAGTACCTCAAATATGAGTTTAACTAAGAGATGAACTAACATACCAAGTGTTTAGTGTAGTAATGTAACCAGGTATATATCTTGGTCTGTTCACGGCGCCATTTTCAAAGTGTAACGTACACGATATTATTACGTTCAGGTTAAATGGTCGTGTATAATCACATTGCTTTATCTTGTTTAGATAAAAAAATAATCCCATTGAACATTGCACTGCAGGAATGTTGTAATTGAAAGCAGTCGTGCAGAAATGTTCTTTGTTATCACTTATGTGTGTTGTACGAGTATTACTAGTCACAATACCATTAAAGCCTTGCAATTATAATTTTAATATACAATATCCAGTTTTAATTTAATTATAGATATCATTTATTAATAAGAATAAGAATAAGAATAAGAATAAGAATAAGAATAAGAATAAGAATAAGAATAAGAATAAGAATAAGAATAAGAATAAGAATAAGAATAAGAATGAGAATAAGAATAAGAATAAGAATAAGAATAAGAATAAGAATAAGAATAAGAATAAGAATAAGAATAAGAATAAGAATAAGAATAAGAATAAGAATAAGGATAAGAATAAGAATAAGAATAAGAATAAGAATAAGAATGTATTTATTCCACCATCAAATAACAAAGGTAAACATATGTAAAAAAACTTGGAATGACTAGTCACCGCATCAAGTAAAGGTGACTAGCACAATGAAAATAAACAAGAACTTCTTACATCAAACAGTCTAAATATTACTTATAAACCTAGCGGTCCGCTGCAGTGTCAGCACTTATTTATTTAACTGAACCAAAGTACACTTTACATTAATACGAGTAAGTAAAATAAAGTAAGTAAACTATTCACTTCACTAAGTAACCTCGTCAGTAGGTGAACTAAAAACATCCAATACATTAAATAAAGCCAAACAATTGAATACTTAAAAATATTTTCACAAACGCATATAAAACTCTATTCCATATATCTACAATAGGTATTCGTTTTTAATTTTCATAATTATAGCTAAAGTAATATTTCTACCAGGTCATTAATGTTGTCTTTATCAAACAGCCATGATTTTAATTTAATCTGAAATAGCCTTATGTTTTGACTGTTTTTTATGTCTATCGGTAAAATATTAAAGATTTTTGGGCCCTAAAAATATAAATGTTTTACTGAATATAGTTTTATTCACTTTTGGTCTAATGTATGTTACTTTAGAAGCTGCCCTGGTATAGAAGCGAAATTGTTTTGAACATTTATTTCCACTACGTATGTAAAACATTTTTAATACTTTAAAAATAAAAAGGTATTTCAGAGGCAGAATTTTTAGGAGGCGAAATAGAGGCAAGGACGGTTCGTGTTTGGATTTTAAATGTTTATGATCCTTATAAAGTGTTTTTGCATGATTTTCTAATGGATTTAGTGTGGTATTGTTTGCTGCACCCCACACTTCTATACTATAAGTCAGTCTTGAGTGGATTAAGGCAAAATATAGCATACGTAAAAGGTCATCGGTTAAAAGATTTCTTAAATAATAGAACGTTCTTATATTTTTTCTTAATTGGGTCTGTAGATGATAGATGTGTTGCTTCCATGAAGCGTTTTCGTCTAGAATTACGCCCAGATATTTTATATGAGTTACTTGACTAATAATCGGGCAGGGACAGTTATCATTGATTGAGCAATTTAAATAATCGTGATATTTTAAAGTATTAGGGAAAGAGTATTGTTTTAGGTTAAAATTAATAAAGTTTGTCCTTTTCAGCATTTATTTTCATTCTGTTGTTATTACACCAGGTTCCAAAGGACTGCAAATCTTCATTAATGTTGACCCATATGTTTTCCCAACTTTTCTTGGAGTAATGGATGGCAACGTCATCGGCAAATGCTATTATTTTACCCTTGAATGGAACATTCATTAAATCATTTATGAAAATTAAAAATAGTGTTGCAGACAGTACCGATCCCTGGGGTACACCTTTCACAATAGATTTTGCGTGACTGAGACAGTTTTGAATTTTTACTTGCTGGGTTCTTTCTTTTAGAAAACCACTAAACCAGTTTAGCAAAGGTCCTCTTATTCCAGCGAGTTCTAATTTGTCTAGAAGTATGTCAATGTCAACAAGGTCGAAGGCCTTTGAAAAATCTATAAATAATCCTGTACATTTATGAACTATTATTTATGCTGTTTAAAATTCCCTCCATAAAAGTTTCAATAGCCGATTCTGTACTTTTACCTTTAGTAAAGCCAAATTGGTTAGAAGAAAAAAAGTTGCTGTTATTTAAAAATGAAAGTAGCCTAGATTTAATGCACCTCTCTAGAATTTTAGATATAATAGGCAATAGAGCAATCGGTCTGTGGTTTTTTATCATTTCGGGGCTGCCTTTCTTAAAAATAGGTACAATTATAGTTTGTTTTAATTTAGAAGGAAATTTGCCTGTTTCAAAACTTAAGTTGACAATATATGATAATACTTCAGATATAGCAGTTTCAATATGTTTTATTAATTGGACTGATATATTGTCAATTCCAGTAGATCTTTTATTATTTAGGGATTTAATGGTATTTGCTATTTCTAGCGGAGTGACAGGACTCAGGAACATAAATTAATTTACAAAATCCATAACCGTATTTTACAAGTAAAGTATTGAAATAGTAATTTGAGTATTTAAATACACCGAATTTTAATTATAATTTATCATCCAGTTTGTATGCAGCTCCTCTTAGCGTTAAGGTCTGTTAATAGCCTAAAAATTATACACTAATATTTTCTACACTCATTGTCTAGAATATGGTGCAACAGAGGTTCTTCCACCTTCTTCCAAGTTGACACAATTAGAAGTTTTAATAGTGTCAACCATACATAAACCCATACATAGCGCCCTCTTTCGCTTGATGGGATCTCGATAGGAGTTGTCCGCTAACACTAACCTTCTTGAATATCCTCATCTTGAATAGCCTCTTACTCCGGAACAAAGCGCAATTTTCTTAGGACGAAGTACAATCAAAGGTCTCTCACCTTGTTGTCATAGGTAAAATAAATAACCAGTTTACCGTAATATACAACTTCATTCATGCTACCTTTGTATGATAAACCAAAGCATTAAATTGTTTGAATGGAAAGAAATTATGGCCAAATGAATTTAATCAACTTTTGATAAAAATTTTAATCTTCTTTGCTGCATATGTTTTGGTATCAAACCAAAACAAACTAGAATATCCTGTAGTAATGCTCTAATTAAATTAGTCTACTCAATTTTTACACTGCACTATGATTGAAAACGCAATCATTATTCATGTTAACAGTAAAGAGTAACAAAGTCTATAAAACAAAAATATTGTCTACTGGTTGGCTGAGAACCAAATGGTAGAGCATTACTTCATAAACGGGTCAGGCAAGGTCCCGAAGAGCGATAGGGATTTTTGTTCTAAATAAAAAATTATACTTTATTTCCAAGGATCAATTCTAGCTGATTAATGTTGTTATGGAAACAAATAGCGTGTAACTTTACAAGTTATATGGGCGCAGCTAGTATTAAAAATAAATTTTCTTTAGTTACACACATTTTATAAAAAGTTTTGCAACTATATTTTTAAGAAAGCTTTCTTATATTAAGAAAGCCCTGTAGGGTTGTTATTAATATAAGAATGCAATACAATGGTTATTTTGCACAGTTTATGAAAGCCCTGTAGGGTTGTTATTAATATAACAATGTAATACAATGGTTTATTCTGCACAGTTTATGAAAGCCCTGTAGGGTTGTTATTAATATAAGAATGCAATACAATGGTTATTTTGCACAGTTTATGAAAGCCCTGTAGGGTTGTTATTAATATAAACAATGTAATACAATGGTTATTCTGCACAGTTTATGAAAGCCCTGTAGGGTTGTTATTAATATAAGAATGCAATACAATGGTTATTTTGCACAGTTTATGAAAGCCCTGTAGGGTTGTTTATTAATATAACAATGTAATACAATGGTTATTCTGCACAGTTTATGAAAGCCCTGTAGGGTTGTTATTAATATAAGAATGTAATACAATGGTTATTTTGCACAGTTTATGAAAGCCCTGTAGGGTTGTTATTAATATAACAATGTAATACAATGGTTATTCTGCACAGTTTATGAAAGCCCTGTAGGGTTGTTATTAATATAACAATGTAATACAATGGTTTATTCTGCACAGTTTATGAAAGCCCTGTAGGGTTGTTATTAATATAACAATGTAATACAATGGTTATTCTGCACAGTTTATGACAGCCCTGTAGGGTTGTTATTAATATAAGAATGCAATACAATGGTTATTTTGCACAGTTTATGAAAGCCCTGTAGGGTTTTTATTAATATAAGAATGCAATACAATGGTTATTTTGCACAGTTTTATGAAAGCCCTGTAGGGTTGTTATTAATATAACAATGTAATACAATGGTTATTCTGCACAGTTTTATGAAAGCCCTGTAGGGTTGTTATTAATATAACAATGTAATACAATGGTTATTCTGCACAGTTTATGAAAGCCCTGTAGGGTTGTTATTAATATAAGAATGCAATACAATGGTTATTTTGCACAGTTTATGAAAGCCCTGTAGGGTTGTTATTAATATAACAATGTAATACAATGGTTATTCTGCACAGTTTATGAAAGCCCTGTAGGGTTGTTATTAATATAAGAATGCAATACAATGGTTATTTTGTACAGTTTATGAAAGCCCTGTAGGGTTGTTATTAATATAAGAATGCAATACAATGGTTATTTTGCACAGTTTATGAAAGCCCTGTAGGGTTGTTATTAATATAAGAATGTAATACAATGGTTATTCTGCACAGTTTATCGCCCTTTATAATTCTGATTGAGTCAAAAATATGTTGTTTTTCATTTAAAAAGAATATAATAGTGTATTTTTCCACTCCACAAGAAGTCCGCGTAGGGAAAAATTATTGAGAAAATTTATCTAAATATATCAAATGCGGTACTCAGCCCTCATCTTATCTGTACATATTTTCGTTCTTGTGCATATTATCCTAATTCAAGGAAGAAAAAGGGTAGCCCCTCTGCATTTTATATACCCATAAATGTGACTAGCATTGAGAGAAAATTTCAATACTCTTGAAACTTCGTATGTCACGTCGATTCCTTTTGATCCAATAAAAAATAAGGTTAGTCCGTCCGTATATTTATCCATATATTATGCAATAATTCTTGAAATAAAATTTCAAGACATTTGAAACTTGGTATATCACGTCGATTACTGTTGATCCAAGAAAAATCAATGAATTCCGTCCGTATATTTATCCATACATACAATTAGCCTTGAGAAAAAAAGTTCAACTCACTTTTAAAATTGGTATGGCACGTGGATTTCTTTTAATCCAAAAAAAGAATTCTATCAATGTTGAAGTCAAAACGTAAAATACACGATTATCCAACTGTCTTTTCGTCTTTGCAATCACTTTGGTTATGTTTTGTATTGTGTATTACATTTCGTCATTCCCTTTATTTATATTTTGATTGTTGTAACCATTAGTTTTGTATTTGTCAATTTTATATGCGGTTTTACAAATCTTGGTTCATTCAATAGATATTTTAGGGTAATTAAAATTGTTTAAAACAATATAACATAACGTTATTACAATACCATTAAAGAAACTATAAGTTGTATGTTATTAGTTGTCCAGGGGTTATAAGCATGAATAAAATAATCATAAGTAATACCTTGAACTAAATTCTACGAAGATAAGTTCATGATTAAGAAAAATGCCGAAAACAGAATCCATTATTATAACAGAGACTCTCATCCCACTCCAAGCAGGTCTCCAACACCAGAATACTTGGCAATGTAAAGTGTTAAAAACGTGAAGGCAATCCTCTTGTGTGTTTATACAATGTAAATTTGCTACTGCTCAGTGACTGCAGAACTCTACTTTACAGTCATAGAATACTGCTGTTATAGTATTTACATTCAGCTTCTACATTAAGTGGCCGATAGAACAGGTATATTTAATTCATAACTTAAAATCTTTAAGTAAGGCATTCCATTGATCATGTATTATACTATATCCTAATCCTAATAATATTATAAAGAACACTGTGCCTTTGTTTGTTTGTTTTTCTTTCACGCATAAAATACTCATGTGGCTCTACTGAAATTTCGATTAACATTCTTATGGTCATTGGATAAATGTAGGCCTATTTTTGTTTTTCAAATTCACGGTCTTTAAAGTAGCGGGAAATTCCATCTTGGTCTCAAACTTGTATAATAACAAAATATCGAGTCTGTAAAATCAAATAAAGTTTTTCTGTGTAAATATTGTTTATTATTTCATGTTTACATTCATAGTGAGTCAAATTAACTGAAACATAGGACTAATAACAATTAAAAAATACTATTCTTGATTAGACAATCTTAAGGAAGATCTTAAGTCGTAAGGACGTGTGAAACTGACAGAGAAGGTCCAGTAAGTGCTGCTGCGGTACTAAGTACATCTGTCACTTTAGGATGGAGGGTCGTTAAAACGCTAATTTATGTAGAGCTGTTTATCCTGGTCGAGTTTATTATTCAAACTAATTTGGGCCCTTTGCACTGATTAGCAATCACTATTATAGAACCATTTACGTAATCAATGTTAGTTGGTTTGTTTAAAGTGTGTAAATAGTATGGTCTCTAATATTTATTGCATAAGCAATTGTATTATATACATGTGTATAGTCCAAGGCTGTTTCAACAGTTGTAGTAAGTGTATCTCAAAGTAATAAAACATAGTGCGCTACACAATTCTGATAATTGTTTAAGGTTTGTTATGCTATAAAAACCCCTTTTCAAACCTATTACGGAATCTAGTACGGAAATACACTATGTTAATGAACTGAAGCTGACTAGGCGCCATAAAGTTACTAACATATAAACTTGAGGTAAACGTGATTAAACACTTTCAGACCATTTTAGGCCTTTGGTTTTTATTAAAACCCCACTTGGACATAGACGAGTATATGGGCTATAATGGTGGATGTCCAACCTTGGACTTAGGCTGAGCGTCATCACTCCGTAGGCTGACACAATGTTTAATTTTTATACTGGCTCTTATGGATACATTTATTCATGTAATACGCTTATCTCAAGACCTTTGTTGTATTATTTACATTAACCTAAAGTACCTGAAGATGGATTCTTCTAATCTGAAATGTACAAACATAGAAATAAAAATTAAAATAGTGTTGAAAGCTATATTCTTCTTACTTACCTTATATTAAATTTAATTGTCACCAGAGTTTACACACTTTAATTACGACTAAGTATATATCCATTGGCGGATATATATCAGTTGATATAAGCCTCTCGTGAACTGAAGCCTCTAAAGGAACTTTGTGCCAAGTAAATACATTAATCACTGGAAACTCAAAGACAAATAAAGTTACTGGAGTGTAAAACTAACGACGTGACTGAGACATAGAAAGATGAAAGCAATCAATATCCAGTGGAGGAGAGAAATGAATAATTATTCACAGTTTATCGATATATTTATTTTTATATAATTGTTTACTAATCTAAATTTTTCTCTTTAAAGGAAACATTAAATACTAATGTCTTATATTATTTCAAAAATAAACAAGGCACGAGCACTCCACACCTTTGGTCGTAACAACCTCCGTTGAAAATGTATGTAAAATTTCAAATATATACCTCGCTCATTTCTCGAGTTGACCTGTAGACAGATACGCAAATAGGCAATCATAAAATATAATTTAAACATGTAAATTACGCATAATGGAACGCATTATTATTGAGGTTAAGTGGTATTCTAAATTTAGAGTCTAAATATGAGGTGAAAAAATAATCTAACCATATGACATACTTTAGTAACAACTTGCGAATGAAATAAATCGATATACAATGTGCATAAGTGCGTCATATTTGCTGTAACATTTTAGCTTTCAGTTTTAATTTAATAAAAATTGCATATGAGTAAAGAGAAACGGCTGACTATAAAGCGCCAGTGGGGCCAAACGCCGGAACTAAACAAACACAGGTGTGCCAACATGAGCCCGTAAACTGTTCACCAAATTCATTGAACCCTCCCGCCAATCAGTATTTGTTTTGCAGCCCTGCCAATTTTCATTATTCGTATTTGCTCGGCTTTTATATAATTTTGTACTTGGTTGTTATGTAATCACTCATACGTAAACGGTATCTAAAAAATTAACTGACATTGACTTGATACCATGCATAAAATGTAATCTCTACATTAGGAGCTTCCAGTTCCATGATGGTGTATGTCACTCTAATATCTCAGGATTTGGCTGAGCGTTAGAGAATACTTTTACATAGGTCCATGGGTAACCGTAATTGCAACAAGAAAATAGCAGAATAAATACATTTGTACATAAATTCAATAAAACAAACACGTGACATATTAACCTTTTTACATTGGTGGTAACTAAAAAAATAAATAAATATGTAAATAATGTGAGTAATGTTTTGTTTAAGCTTGGTTATTGACGATGAAAGGATTCAAGGGATAAAATTCGAAATCGTAACAATTTCAACTCGAGTCTACGCACAGGCCATTAAGGCCCATGTAGGCTCTTTTCCCATTATTTGAATTTATCCAGAAATTATGTAGCAAATTTAATGCTGTTTTTACTAGGTATGCGTGTATGTATGTGGATATGTATGTATATGTATGCGTATGTACATGTAATATGTATATATATGTATATTTCATCTGTTTTATTCATTATATTGATTTATTTATGTGACACAAGTCTTTTTTTTATATTATTTAACGTTAATTATTTAATTTTAGTTTTTGAATTGTATTACTAGAATACTTCTGTATGTTTATATGAATTAGATAATATGAAAATGCTACATTTGTTTGTAAAGGTTTATTTCGTATTTCATTTCTTTTTGTGTGTGGAAATAAACGTGATTTGATTTGATTTGAACAGGATTCCGGACATTTGCCATCGTTATAGGTCATAAAAGGTATAGCACGACGTTTCGAGGATCGGAATGTATGCTCTTCGACCTGTGGGAAGTATTATATATACAAAAATAAAGAACAAAATAAATTAAAAGAAGGGAAAGAAATAAGTTAAAACACACCCAAAAGCTGCTTAGAGTCTAGTCCACACTACGTATGCTACAGTGGGATACAGATGGGTATGTTTGAACCCTTTTTCTTTCCCTGCTTTACTTCTTTATGTTCATTATTTTTTGTACGTAATAATACCTCCCCCACTGACGAAGAGTATGGATTCCAATTCTCAAAACGTATCATGATACATTTTATAAACCTATAACGATGGCAAACGTCTGAAATTCTGTCATCCTTTCAAATTGAGTAGGATCGTATAGTATATTATTGTGTGACGTAGTAAAGGATGGATAATTTAAACTTTGCGTGTGACACCAGTAAAACCTAACACGTCACGCGTGGTACGTGTACTTTGTAAAGAGTAAATCTATGTACAAGAGTAGTGGCAATTTCAATTATTATTTACAGCTGATCAATGTTTTTTATGTTAAATAAAATGTTGTCAGCTGCAGTATGTATTACATAAATATGTTCATGTAATTTGAAATAAAATGAAGCATTGAATATCGTTGCAATTGATAACATTTCATACGTGTGGTATTTTTGACTGGTAGTTGTGATTCAATTCGAGTATCGTGAGACGAAACTTATATTTTACAAAGTCTACTATAAATTCTGATATACTCAACAAAATGTGTGACAACATCACATAGTGGAAAATAATTTAGATCTTGACACAAAAAGTTCTCATTGCATCTATATCGTAAAGTAATTCCTTAAAACTATTTGATTCCAGCAAAGGTATATTGTATCAAAAGCTGTAGCAATTATTGCTTGATTGTAGTCAACTGTGGAGTACATTTAAGAAGTAACTGCGTATATTCGGGGTGCTTGACCTTGGATTTAACTTGACCAGGTGATGAGGGTAACCGATGAGTAATTAGTGACTTTTAAAACTAGCGTTACCAAAGAACATTCCCTGTGGGATGAGGAATATCAGCTGTAACTTTCTTAACCAGGGAGCCCTTTTGTGAGACAGATGAAGGCATCTCTCTGTGCTCTGATGTTCCTCTTATAATTTGTTTCGAAAGCCTCTTGAAGGTTTACTACACTACTATGCTATCCCGAAATATATTTCATTTTTTTATCATTAGAATTTTTGTATTTTTGTCCTAACCATGTAAACCCCGACATTTTCATGATGAATCTCTTTAATTTATTGTTAAAGCGTTTACCACACATCGATTCTTTTACATATACTGTAACTACCTTAAAAAGTATTGTTAGACCTGAATTATGATATTTCAGAGATAATTGTGTATAATAATTATTTAACCATAGTTTTGACCTTATAATTTATGACCAAATGTGACGGGACGAAATGTAAAATTAGTTATAAGTTATTTAGTTATTTATGTGTGAGATAATATTACAATTCAGGATGAGTTGATTATTTATCCTTGGAATAAATAATGTTTCTATCTGTTTAACATATATAAGTTGTAGATCCCAACATTGATCAATGTAAACTGCCTACAGATGGCAGATGGGCCATAAAATGCTCGCTTTCGCGTTAGCTATTCTCGATAATGGTTTAGGGATATAGACATTCCGCATATAACACATTATCGATACGGTAAGTGAATACCTAATGTTGAATGCTATAACTTTTACCTAACACGTATTTGGATATATCTCATACTTTAAAATTTTTATATTTTTAATGTAACTGCCGACCGATTTAATGACTATTTAACATATATAAAACACAATATATGAAAATAAAATATATTCCTTTTTCTAATTTTTGACTTTTGCAATCTATGTTAAAACATTTATCGTTTCTAAAATCTTCGTAATTGATTAAATTAGTACTAAATTTTCGAATGCTATAAGCCATACAACAAAATATATCTGAAATCGGCTTAATACACACTACAAAATCTTAAGGAGTGCTAGAAGCCTCGTTCCAGCATTGCATTCAAATCGCAACTAATAATAATAAATAGCTTATATTGTATGTTCTGACATTAATTAGTAGTAGCTCGTATACTGTTTATTTTTGCCTTAACTCAATTCGTTCTGATATCCAACTTGAAAGAGGCGGGCATGTTAAGTTCAGCTCAGTTACACCATCCGCTCAGTACATGTAAAAATGACGAGTAATTAAATCTGTGACCGGTTCTGTCTAAAAAAATCTGAAAAAATGGCTTTGAAAAGGCTGAAGAACTATTTTTAAAACGTTTTCACGTCGGAGATAACTTTACTGCAAAATTAAGTGTAATATAGACGAAAAAACTATCTCATTTCCATAAGGTGCACAATGGGTGAATCTACAAAATTTTAGATACGATCCGAAAGCATGGTTGGCAACTCAGTTTTCTACACATAAAGCTAAATACAGTGGGAACGGTTATTACATTCGAGGTTATTACATTACCTCCATTTCATCTTCGTATTTTATTGTCAGCGTCTGAAATCAGAAGCTGCACTAAGTAGAAGGTGGGAATGGAGCAGAATTTAATTATCAAATTGAATAATGACTTGACACTATAACTACTTTGTGGTACGTAGCTTTATATATGTATCAAAAAATAAAAGTGCACTTTATCATAAAAAGAAAGAGCCATTCAAGATTGAATTACACGGATCCTGATTTTTTTTAGTTCTGTAGAGTGTAATATCGTCGAAGTGATCACTGTATTCTGAGAATCTGTGACTCAGATATGCACAACTATGCAGGAACTTATATTCTGGGAACTCAGGTAATGTGTATCCTAAATGCCAAATACTCATAGATTTATGTTTCATGGATAGTCAATAGCACCTTAGTTTTTACAGATTCATTGTATAATTTCCATAGAGGAAACTGTAGAGGTAGAATTTAGGGAATTTGCTGTGGCTAATTAAGTGAAACGTGAATGCATACTTGATTGTAGATTTTCTCCACTGCTTTAGCTATTTCAACGACTTGCTTTATGTACACGAAATTAATAGATGTCTGAATATTTTTTCTACATCTTTGTCCATTGTCACATTGCTTCAAGTTTCAATTTTATCCTATTATTTTTATGTTAACATCTACGTACCAGTGGATGAACACTGAGCAATATAGCTTAGCCTTTAAGAGCTGATAAAAATATTTGATTATAACACTATTTTGTTATGTGCTGACTCATTTCCTGGGGACGAATAATCACTGATTAACATTTCTGAATGACACAGCCTAATTTGTAAAATAATTTGATAGCAGTTCTAAACCCAAAAGCATCCTTCTTGATATTGCAAAGTCTTTATGAATCTAGAATATGAATCTTGGCTCACGGATTGCCATAAAAGCTATGAAATGATCCTTATATTAAGAAAAGAGGGTGACAAAATGTTTCTGCTACGAACTTGAAGAGCACGAAACTTTGACTACAAAAACTATTTCCTATAGGGAAATTTAATACTTTCTCGTGCAGCTCAGAGAATTTGTCTTAGCAACTGAGCAAAACAAATTTGTCTAACGGATATTAACCACACTTGTACCACAAGTGAATGTTTAACTCAGGGACATACAAAAAATATGGGAAAATTTTCAACTATTTCTCTCCCGTAATGTTCTATGTACGGTAATTGTGCAACATATTTACAGGCAAGATGAAAATTAAAAATAACCAAAGTTGTTTCTAAAAGTTAAAAAAATGCGGTCTCCGACTTACGTTATTTTTGCAAAAGGACAATACATATGAATATAATTATAAATTTACTTTTGTAGTCCATTTCCTATTAGGATTATTTGTCTTTTTATATAGTTTTTTTTTTTTCATTAGAAGTTAAAAAATTAATTATGACGGCGCACTATTTTTAAGTCAAAATCTGAAAAAATTGAAAAAAATGTTACATATTTTTATTAAGTAAAAATACGGTAGATTATCTAATAACAGTTTTTTTCTAGAGAGTCACCCAAATACTTTACTAATAGATACTCTTCCACTTATGAACGTATTTGAGACTTGAAAACTTCAAGGGCTATAACATTGTCGGAGACTATTTTTTCTCTGGTCCCAAGAAATATTATAATTTTATTTTAATTAGCAGTTTGCAATTTGTTATTAAATTTTCAGCAATGTTATGACTGCCTCTGATGAAGCAACTGGAATTAAAAATGACGTTACTATACAGTTTACTGTATTTTTCACGAAACAAAAAGACATGCGATGAAAGAAGGAGTAGCAAGAGAAAATTTGGAGGAAACAAGTGTAGTTATGCACAAAAAAGGATGCTGTAATCCAAGCGGGAGTGAACACGCTGTAAATCCTTGCTTGATAAATGTGCTTAGTGGAGATATAATTACTTTCTTCACACAACACTCGGTGGCTTCCTTTACTGTCTTAGATGACATAACGTCCTGTCTTTGTGCCTATTTCTAGTTTGTATGCTATTTTTGACAGTGTGGTAGCGTAGCCTATTACTCGAGGGTTAGAATATCATTTATCTGACTAAAAAAATATCTCTTGAAGAAATTAATATTTAGACTTAATATTTTGAATTAAAATTCTGTAAATGTTAGCAACATCAAATTCCTTGTTAGTGATTAGGCTGCTTCTCCATAGGATTTGGTTTAGTGATAGCGAAAATATTTACAATGGTCTTTGGGTAAGTACGACAGCAGCGAAAAAATAGCTTAATAAATAAATTAAAGAAAACAGTTGAGTACAAATCATATGATATTTTCTTACTTGACATGTTAACACTTGTACCCTAACTATCCGAAAAAATTTCATTGAAGGAGGAGCTCTTCATATTGGAATACACTGTTTTCTAATAGTTGATGAAAGAACAGTCACAATTTTCCAATAATTTTATTTTTATCCACTAGTCTTTTAGCATCAAAGATGCCTTCGTCAGGTGTCATAAAAATAAAATTATTGGATAATTGTGACTTTTCTTTCATCAATTATTAGAAAATATCCGGAAAATATTTTGAGAAATATTTTCCTTTACACACTTAATTTTTACGTGAAATTTTTATCTATACGTAGACGATAACAAATTATATAACGAGGCATGGCTGTCCCTATTTTTGACTTAACATCATTGAAGCCTCAGTAGGCTGACATAATTTTGTACCTTTTTATATTTAGAGGTATTACAAATTTATTATCCTTATACGTGTATGTCTGTCTCTCCGCTGGCTATCTCAAGAATGCAATGAGCTGTGTACTTGAAATATTGCATGCAATACCAGCGAAGCCTTTTACGTGACATGGTGTATGGCGTACTTCCTGAAGTACCAATTTGAAGGTACTAGATGCGTATACGATTCAAATTTATAAGTTTACACTACTATGATGTGCCATACCCAAATTGCTTTTTAAAGTAATTAGATGACTATTCGTGAAGCCTATTAATGTAGAAGATTGAAAAATTTCATTTTTGTTTGCCTGTCTGTTAACAAGACATTTTCTAACCACTAGATTCATAGGTTCGCTAGCTCACAGCTCATTCCTTAGCTGTCATACTGTTGAGCCAGAGTGGTTCCTTGGGCTGACTGATGTGTTTTGTGTCTAGACACTGCTACTGCAGTATAAAAAATGAAGCCCCCTACTCTCTTCGTATTGTAATTTATAGTTTCTGGGCACGATTTACATCATTGTAATATAGTGGAATGAATTAGTTCCTAGACGGGTAATTTATGTCATGTTACCAGTCATTGAGTTGTGCTATCCATACTCCAAAATATCTATTAACAATAATCTACTAACTAAAAAATACAAATTTTAAAATTATCATATAATTGCGAATAGTACATAAGTGGAAAGTTCATAAATGTTAATATATACATAAATGTGTACTTTTGTTGTGAGTTTGTATACATTAAATTGGCATTCTTATTTTCATCGATCAACTGATACTCGTAAGCACTAACCGATTATAAGTATTGTTAAATAACAGAAAAAAACGAATAAAAATCAATACCATTGCATTATAATGGTTTGATTTGGTTTTTAACAATTGATTCAGTTGTACATTTTATACGTAAAGTATCATTAAGAAGATAAGAGAAACTCAGTTCCATTTTCAATAGATATTAAATAGTCTAATTGTGAAATGATTAAGTATATTTTTAAAGACATAATACAAAATAAAAATTTTTATTTATATTTAAGTAACAACTAGATTATAATGATATAATTAAATAATCTGCAAATTTTAGTAATTAATTATTTTTGGCAAATTGCTACATGTATATGCAAAGAATAAATAAAACATGTAATATAAAATGTTGAAAGTAAACAAAATAAAAATGAAATTAATCTTGTAAATACATTTATTGAAACATATTTGGATAAATTGAAGGATAGATTAAATTAAAACTTATTTAGTTTTACAACTGTGAGTATTTCGTGAGTGAATTACCTTTAAAATTTTGGCTCTTCTTACTTAAACACCCGACTTGCTAACTAATTGTTTATGCTTAAATTATAACAGAAGGATAATAAACTAGATTAAAAAACTAAATTTAAAATGGATCGTTGTTTGGTAATTTTTTAGATAAAATACTAAATAGAATTAATGCAGTTTACACCATAAATCCAAAAGCGGGGAAGCCATTTATCAAGGCAACAAAAGACTTGTCAGGAAACACCAAGAACATTCTTAACACAGTGCGATAACGTCGTCTTGCCGTCGTACTCCAGACAGAAACATAGCTTTAACATTCCTTTTACCTGGGAAATACTGTCGGCCTGTAATAATACGGTTTGGTAAAATAAATTAAGCAGAATAAATAATTTTTCTTTACTAATAGTTTAAATTAAAATTTTGATCGACTCTGGTTGGTACAGCACGTGTTTTAAAATATAACAAGTTACCATTTTATACTCCGTAATTGAAAACATATTTCATCTATATGCTTTTGAAACTCCCAATAAATGTAAAATAAACCCTCAAGCGTCTCAAAAGTACTGCCTAGAACGGAAAGTTCTCTATAAGTAATGGGTAACTTTAAAACATGAAATGCAAACTATGTAAATTCTGTCTTGGAGTAACTAAAAGTATAGGTAAGCCAAGGAAATCCATCCTCCAATGCAATACTCAATCTATTCAACATATCACTATCTAGACAATTTCTTCCTGATTAAACTATTACAATAATCCTGGTCGTCTTCGAGATTGATTATGTTCTAAAATATGGTAGTGACCATCGTCCGTGACTATAGAATGATTGGAAACTCATAAAAATTTGGGTAAGTCAGGTAAAAATATATTTATTAAATAAAAAATAACCTAACAAGTAAATAATGGAATACAACGGCGGAAGGTAAATGTTCTGCAATCCTTTACCTGTCAATTAAGATGTTACTCATGATCACATAAAAATCAATTAGTTTTACAAAACAGGCGATTTAAAAATATAACAAGAATTTTGTATTTGTTAATCTATGAAAAGGTTATTCAAGATGCTTGATTCCTATGATAGAACTTCTAGTGTGTCATTTGCATATAATAAATAACAGTAGCTATAGCATTTCCGAGGGCAGTTTTATATGTAGGTGGACAGCTGAAAAGAAGAACTACGTTAACAATATTCTAACTAAAACATTATTAGCCTATGTAAACACGGCCATTGAAAGTAAAGAGGTCGATCCGATTTTTAATATATATTACAGAAATATTGTCTTCAAAACGCTCAACCAGACCACTGTTTTAGATATGCAAAATTATGTAAATTTGATGTTACCTAAAAAACAATAGCTTCATGTTAAATTTATATATATATATATATATATATATATATGACACAAAATATAAATAAGATTACCCAAAAAAACCGAACGACCATAAAATAAAGAGGATAGTCCATACATGAGCGTTAAAGATTCAATAACTTATAAAAGTCAAATAAAACTATAAATAAGACAAAACTAATCAGTAAAATAGATCTATTTCATATTAAAAATGTATTTCATAATTTGGTCGGCGTAGTTTACTTCGTAATTTTATAACACATCAACAGAAAATATTTTATACATAACACGGGTGAAATTAAACCTGTACCAGTATACCTAATATTCGGCCTATTGTTCTAACCGTGTCCAGAGTAAATGCGGATGTGAACAGAACATCTGCTCGACCGATGATGGACCTTGACAGTGTCCAGTTACAGCCTACTGTTCTATTATGTCCAGTTTTGTATGCGGATATGAACAGACCATCTGCTCGACCGGTGGTGACCTTGACAGTGTCCAGTTACAGCCTACTGTTCTATCATGTCCAGATTGTATGCGGATGTGAACAGAACATCTGCTCGACCGATGATGACCTTGACAGTGTCCAGTTACAGCCTACTGTTCTATTATGTCCAGTTTGTATGCGGATATGAACAGACCATCTGCTCGACCGGTGGTGACCTTGACAGTGTCCAGTTACAGCCTACTGTTCTATCATGTCCAGTTTGTATGCGGATATGAACAGACCATCTGCTCGACCGGTGGTGACCTTGACAGTGTCCAGTTTACAGCCTACTGTTCTATCATGTCCAGATTGTATGCGGATGTGAACAGAACATCTGCTCGACCGATGATGACCTTGACAGTGTCCAGTTACAGCCTACTGTTCTATCATGTCCATATTGGTATACGGGATGTGAGCAGAACATCTGCTCTACTGATGATGACGTTGACAGTGTAACAGCCACAGAATAGTGTTCTATCACGTCCCAGACTGAATGCGGATGTGAACAGAAACGTCTGCTCGACCGATGATGACCTTGACAGTGTCCAGTTACAGCCTAACTGTTCTATCATGTCCAGTTTTGTAATGCGGATGTGAACAGAACATCTGCTCGACCGATGATGACGTTGGACAGTGTACAGCCACAGAATTAGTGTTCTATCATGGCCAGACTGATTACGGATGTGAACAGAAACATCTGCTCGAACCGATGATGACCTTGACAGTGTCCAGTTACAGCCTACTGTTCTATCATGTCCAGTTTGTAATGCGGATGTGAACAGAACATCTGCTCGACCGATGATGACCTTGACAGTGTCCAGTTACAGCCTACTGTTCTATTATGTCCAGTTTGTATGCGGATATGAACAGACCATCTGCTCGACCGGTGGTGACCTTGACAGTGTCCAGTTACAGCCTACTGTTCTATCATGTCCAGATTGTATGCGGATGTGAACAGAACATCTGCTCGACCGATGATGACCTTGACAGTGTCCAGTTACAGCCTACTGTTTCTATTATGTCCAGTTTGTATGCGGATATGAACAGACCATCTGCTCTACTGATGATGACGTTGACAGTGTACAGCCACAGAATAGTGTTCTATCACGTCCAGACTGAATGCGGATGTGAACAGAACGTCTGCTCGACCGATGATGACCTTGACAGTGTCCAGTTACAGCCTACTGTTTCTATCATGTCCAGTTTTGTATGCGGATGTGAACAGAACATCTGCTCGACCGATGATGACGTTGACAGTGTACAGCCACAGAATAGTGTTTAATCATGGCCAGACTGATTACGGATGTGAACAGAACATCTGCTCGACCGATGATGACCTTGACAGTGTCCAGGTACAGCCTACTGTTCTATCATGTCCAGTTTGTATGCGGATGTGAACAGAACATCTGCTCGACCGATGATGACGTTTGACAGTGTACAGCCACAGAATAGTGTTCTATCATGGCCAGACTGATTACGGATGTGAACAGAACGTCTGCTCGACCGATGATGACCTTGACAGTGTCCAGTTACAGCCTACTGTTCTATCATGTCCAGATTGTATGCGGATGTGAGCAGAACATCTGCTCTACTGATGATGACGTTGACAGTGTACAGCCACAGAATAGTGTTTCTACCATGGCCAGACTGATTACGGATGTGAACAGAACATCTGCTCGACCGATGATGACCTTGACAGTGTCCAGTTACAGCCTACTGTTCTAATCATGTCCAGATTGTATGCAGATGTGAACAGAAGATCATGCTCGACCGATGATGACGTTGACAGTGTACAGCGACAAAATAGTGTTCTATCATGGCCAGACTGATTGCGGATGTGAACAGAACATCTGCTCGACCGATGATGACCTTGACAGTGTCCAGTTACAGCCTACTGTTCTATTATGTCCAGTTTATATGCGGATGTAAACAGAAACATCTGCTCGACCGATGATGACCTTGACAGTGTCCAGTTACAGCCCTACTGTTCTATTATGTCCAGTTTTATATGCGGATATGAACAGAACATCTGCTCGACCGGTGATGACCTTTGACAGTGTCCAGTTACAGCCTACTGTTCTATCATGTCCAGTTTTGTATGCGGATGTAAACAGAACATCTGCTCGACCGATGATGACCTTGACAGTGTCCAGTTTACAGCCTAACTGTTCTATTATGTCCAGTTTGTATGCGGATATGAACAGAACATCTGCTCGACCGGTGATAACCTTGATAGTGTCCAGTTACAGCCTACTGTTCTATCATGTCCAGTTTGTATGCGGATGTGAACAGAACATCTGCTCGACCGATGATGACCTTGACAGTGTCCAGTTACAGCCTACTGTTCTATTATGTCCAGTTTGTATGCAGATATGAACAGAACATCTGCTCGACCGGTGATAACCTTGGATAGTGTCCAGTTACAGCCTACTGTTCTATCATGTCCAGTTTGTATGCGGATGTGAAACAGAACATCTGCTCGACCGTTGATGACGTTGACAGTGTCCAATCACAGTACAATGTTATGGGAAAAATCAAACCAATCTAACCCTGTTACGTTTTGGGTGATTACACTTTTCTTGGCAGTGTTGGTTTGACAGTTTAATTACAATTCTGTTATACAAAGCTGTGCTATAACGTCTGCATATATATATAAATATATATATATATATATATATATATATATATGTCAATATAAATATGACGTATATTTAAATATAAATTTAACTGTTGATTATTAAATAATTTTAATACATTAAATTAAATAGGTATGAATTTAAAAAAACTGCTTATGAAGTAAATAATTCAATCAATAAACGGTTATATTACAAGTTTTACCTTACACGGAAGCATTTTTAAGGTTTTTTAATTGATATTCATAGTAATGGGGTTGTTTATTACTTTTTATATATTTTATTTATGTGTGTTTGTGCATGTGTGTAGTTTTTGAAATAGATTTAATCAGGAAAAGTACTTGCTCCGCTGGAACTGAAACCCAAGATCTTCCTCAAGTCAAATACCTACACATGATCGGAAGTGCAAATCCTAGTCAAATAACTGTGTGTGTGTGTGTCCAAGCACAACATTGTTTATATTATTGCCATATAAGTAAGACTGTCCTTAATTATGATTACATATAAATGGTTTTGAAGATATTTCGTTTCTGTTCAGAAGATACAAATGGAAACATAAGTGTAGTGAGGATTATTATTTTTTATAATACAGAACAAGCGCAACAAATAAAATTTTTCGGCTAATTGATCTAGCTTTAATATAAGGCTCATACTTACGTGATCCGTAAACACCCACCAACTTTGGAATGTCTTTATATTGCCAGATTTGGTGCATAACACTTATTACATTGAAATAAAAATTAAAGACAAATTAAGAAGGGTAAAGATCCCGGACGCAGAATTTGAATTCATGTTCAACGCGTGTCCAGGCGGTGTTTTAATTAATTGATTGTGCGGACTCAGTTTCGAGATTTCAAAGTTAAATCTTTTAAGTTTGTATAGTAAGCGGTGTATCTTACTGTACACAAGGTTTTAACGTGACAAATATATGCTATCATCAAGTTCTATACATAGCTTATCGAATAAACTCTGACTCAGTAATGCGAGCTGTCGGTAATTGATTAAGACCACATTGTATTACAACAAAAGTCCATTGTTTCAAAAAGTTGCGTAGCGAGAGTTTGAGGGTACAAAAGTATTGTCGCTCTCCCATCCCTATTTATGAAGGTATACCGCTCTCTACTAACAATACAATTGTCACGTGACTGGAGGCTGACACAACAGTTAGTGACAAGTGGTGGGATAATACAATACAGGTGCCAAGAATAGGACCTACCTTATGCTAACTAGGAGGTTACCAAAGTAACATTCAATGATACAAAAGGTAGATAAAGGGCAATAACTAAAGGATTTAACTTGAAGGCCTTTAATACCAAGAGACTTTATAGGAAGAAATGTCAATATTTAGATATTTCAGTAACATCTATGGAAACATAATATAAGAACCTATCTTAAAAAACCTAACCTTAATCTTATCCTAAAAACCCTTACTTGCCAGCAGCATTTATATTTTTGTAAGCTATGCATGTTTTACTGTATTAATAAGTCCACACGTGCTTGATTCTGTAAAGTTATGTAATTTTTGAAATAAAGGTTTTTTTAAACTTTGTAAAACTCTATCTTAACCATGTAAAATTTTTGGAGTTCCTTGTTCTCCCCAAATGTTATTTGAACTATATTATAATCAGTTAGACCATTGTACATAAACCAAGTTGAAAGCTTCTGTGTTCTTTATTGCCTAGTCCATGTTATCTATAGAATGTGTGCATTCAGCTCTTTATTCATATTTATGTCCAAACGGGAACGAAATACAACTGGGCCTATGTAAATTTTGTTTAGTGAATACACTCCATTGACATAATCGACGTTTACGTCAATGTTGAAACGAATATAGTCAATATAACTTTTTAGGGGAGAAAGTCTTGATGGGACAGCACCTTCATTTTTCCGATCATCCTATTGATCCTTATATAAAATTTTGTAAATCTCGTAAAGATTCGGAGAAAAATCTTTTGCACTTATATACGGTTAAGAATTATCTCCAGAAAGACTGTCACTTCTCATATAAATACTCGAATAACTGAAAAAGCCTGAACATATCTTGTGATTTGGTAAGTTATCATTATTAGGTATTAATAATACTTCGTAAAGTTAAGAAATATATTAACGTAAATAACGGTGTTTACTATAATATTAAATTTCTAGAGACAAACATTTTAAATTCCTAATACAAGACAAGACAGTAAATTGTGAATAATGTAACAGCTGCAGTTCCTCCCACGTCAGTATTACAGTTTCTAATTGAATGGTGGACAGATGATGTGTGTTAGTGAAATAGATTAATGTTAGCCTGAAGACCTTTGGAACTCAATAGCAAAGTAAATGAATAACTTGTTAATTAGAGATAGCAAAATTTGAATACTTTTGTATTATTATTTAAATATTTATAATAATTTTAATATGAAATTTATTTAATAAAAAAATAAAAAAAGATCTTTACAACAAAACACCCCATTGCATTGAGGTTTTAATGAGAGTCATGTACATATTATCTCCAGATCCCTCTATTCTCAATCTCATCAGTACTCCGACAGGAATTGAAGTAAATATTGCATGGTCCATTAGAAATTAATGCATTAAAACTCTATTCTTACTCAGGTATCATATATGGTAGGCCTCAAAACAATATTGAGTACATTGGGTCGGTCCCATATATTATAATTAGAATATACCAAACCCTGGGAGTCCAGTGTCCCCTTTATGTCCACGACGTAAAAACTGAGAAAGATTTACAATAAAGCCGTCTTTGTCCACAA